>NW_008824934.1:390757-405851 GCF_000699105.1 Pygoscelis adeliae | reverse complement strand
GGGTGTCAAAAAAAAATTAAAAAAAAAAAAAAAAAAAAAAAAAGAAAATTCATGTGAAGAGCTACACATTGAACAATACCTACAGACTAAAAAGCCCTTGCTGAAACTGTATTGATCCATCTCTTCTCAAAATATTTTCCAATGAGCTCAAGACATTTCTAAAGTCAAGAAAGTCCTGCGATCAATTCCTACTAAAAGCAGCAATTTATTACCGATCTCATTTGGTACAGTAATAACTGTACTCCGCCAAACAATCCCAGCTCCTTATTTCCTGTATTACCATGAGACAATTTTTCATATGTACATATTTGCAGCAAAAGTTTAAATCTTAAATTACCATGGTTTTCCTCCACTTTAAGGGTTGATCAGTAATGAAGATTTGGCTTTTCACACTCAGATAATTTCCTTTTTTGTAATGGAGGAGCTAATTCCTCACTTCCACACGAGTGATTTTCTGCATCTGACCTTCTGTGGGATGGTCTAAGTTTAACAGTAGCGGTAAAGTTGGAGTTTTTAATCATAAAAATCTCATGAACAAAGTAAAAGGGAATATAGGGGAGTGGAGGCTTTTTCTTAAATTATTATTTGTCTTGGAGAACGTATTGAAAACATTTCAATGCTCTTAGTCACAGCATGAAATAAAATATACTACATAAAATTGTACTGAATTGTTAATAATGGCTGTATTACATTTCAGATCTAAGCTAGTGAAAGTTTAAACACTTAAACACAGTAATGTTTATTAGTTTAATAGGCCCAAAAATAGACAAAGGTGATTTAGAAACACAGGGAAAGCTCAGGCTTTCTATGTTGGATTGGGAAACATTTTAAAGGTGCTTGATACGAAGGAACTCGGACTCCATTTTCACAAAGGACTTTAGAATTCATTTTGTTAATTTTTAGTGAGAGTCTACCATGTGTGCCTCTAAAAATATCCTTTTTGCATCTGTCCCTAAATAGCTGAGTGCAGTAAAAAAATGTCATAAATGGCTTTAAGTTACTCAGTTGCTTTGGATATTTTTGCCATTTTTATTCAGAGGCTGACCTAATATGTGAGGCCTCTTCACTTCCATTATTTGACAATGAAATTTGTGGGTACTCATACACACTCCTTAATTCAGGACTAGATCCTCTCACCCAACTCACGCAAAATAACACTTTGTTCTGTAAATAATTCCAGTGAACTCAGTAAACAAATGTAGTATTCACAACAAATGCAAGTTTCATAATTAAACTCTAAAAAACTCCACAGCAAAGGTATTGGGATATGGATTAAAACAACTGAAATATTGTTAGTTTAGGAAACCCATGTAAGACATTTCAAAAGGGAAATTTTTTCTGAGGATTTTGTTGCCTTGAAAGTGAGAAGTTGTTTCAAGTATAGAGACTGACACAAAAGAAAATATGAAATGAGAGGGAGGGAAAGAAGGAAGCAAAGCAAGTGGCTGAAAGCTACGATGGAAGGGAGCATGGGGAGGTGCGAGATTAAACAAGCCAAAAGATGTAGATAAGAGAAGAATTGTGCTGGGCTTTGAAGATGAGGATCTTGAACGTAGTGGCTGATGATTAATAGTTGCAATTGCAGTAAGGATGAAACAAGCATTTAATCACAGTGGAGTGTGCGCATATTCCTCCTGCCTTACTTATCTGTAACATATGGTTCGATTTCATATGACCAGCACTGAAAAATAGAGCATTTTAACACAGACTTATAACTTAAAATAAGATTTGTTCACTATCACTGATGTAAGAGAACACTCTGAGGAAAAAACAATGATCCTGAACTCAGCTATAATAGAAAATATGCTCCCATCGTAAGTCAGGTTTAGGTTCACCTCAATCTTTAGTTTCTGTTATAATGGAAAAACTATTTGCCAACAGTGTGCTGGAAAGTGCAAACTGACATCAAGCTATAATTGTTCCACAAAGTTCTCACCAGTCTAGCGCTGGGCTGAGACACCTGGATTCTGCTCCAAGATCTTGCCACTGACTTGTTGGGCAATCTTAGTTAAGTAATTTCACTGCTTCATCTGCAAAATTGATATAATGATACTGATTTATTTCCTATATCTTTGAGTTTTACAGAAGAAAAACCCTTCAGGAGAGACAGAAACTCTTATCCTCCAACTAGGTAAGTGCATCCAACTAGTACTTATGTGGTGCTATTTACCATAGTTTCTGAGACTTTCACATTCTGAATTAAAGCAAAGTATCACTCAACTTTCACCTTATCCAGAAAGCTAATGAAATTCTGCATCTCCTTCAATACATGCAGGTAATCAGGCTTCTCTTTTTCCTTCTGCTTCTCCTCTTTCTATTTTATTTTTCTTGGTGTTTGTTCCTGATGTTGATGAAATGCTACATTACAGAAATACACCATTTTTTTTTCTGAGTGTGTTTTTGGTCATAATCACTTTCTCCTAAAGGAAGTTCAACCCCTCCTGCTCTCTTCTGAATCATTCTTACTGTTTTATATAATGATTAAGTGCGGAGTGGAATAAAAACAGCAGAAGCATGACTTTACAATGCCTTTTCCTTACTAAGTTGTTACTATTTCCCTGATCCTGTGTCAGGTCTTTGACATATCTTAATTCCCCTTTCTACCTCTCCTTTCAGCTTGAAACTCAGCTTTTTCAATTTACACCTGATCTAATTCTTGTCTGGCCTCAGAAGCATCGGAAGTTTAAATGTTGGATGATGCACTTTCATAGGCAAGGCAACATGGTAGGCAAGTCTGAAATATTCTGCTCAGCACTTTGAACAGTACTACACCCTTTAGAAAGGCCATAGTGCCTTATTCTTCAGTTACACTTGCATAAATCAGAAATAATCTTTGTTTTAAAATGAGTAGATTAACTACTGCTGTGAAAGCAGAGTCCAACTTTTTTGTATCCTCCTGGTTTCTCTAGCTATTAGTTTATTACATGGCCTGTCAGTGTCAGTATCTACTGCTAGGAGTGAAATTATTGACTAAATCCAGCTGAAGAACTACTCACAGCAGGTTCCTGTGGAGTGTAAATCATAAGAAAATAATCCATGATTTTGGAATTACAGTTATTAAAGAGCAGAGAACAAAGCATTAACCTAGTCCCTCTAGTGTGCAGTGGCTGGTTATTTAAAGTAATTAGCAAGAAGGCAGCTGCAGATATTATAAAGGCAGTGTCTAATCTAATTACTTCAGCAGTAACAGTTTATAATTGTGCACCTGACATAATGCCTTACACTGAAGCCAACTGACTTATCACATGGGGTTATTGGACAAAATTAGTTGCTTCTCCATCTGGGAGACAGTCATAGGCTGCATGCCCTGCTGACTTGTTCAAAAGATTTATTAAATTAATTTTTCTGTAGTTCGACTGCAGATCTTCAAGGTGCACAGCTCAGTTGTGATTGATCAAAGTAAAAGGTGGCAGCAACCTTTTCCTCAAAAAAACCCGAAGCCAGAATGCTAAACTATCACAATGTTGTAGACAGAAGCATAAATAAAGGGGGGAAAAAAACCCTCAAAACATTGTAGGCAGTCAGAAATGCACGCTGTGAGCATACATATGGCAATCGTGTCCATTCCAGGAACGGGGTGACTCAGAGGGGAGAAGAGGTGTTTCAGCTACTGTTACTGCGCTTGCATGAGTAGCACAAGACAAAACACCTCCATCATGAAGAGTGGGATTTTCTTAAATCTGTTTCCAGAGCCAGAAATAGAAAAGTCAGATGCCATCCAAACTCAATTTTAAGGAGAAACTTCAGTACAGGAGTATGGTGTAACGACGGGTGTTTTGCATAAATTTGAATCTTCTGTACTTTTGGATGTGCTTTACTTTTTTTCCTGTTTAAAATCATCATACTTAAAAATCATCAGACATTAATACTTTAGATGTATTAACATCTAAAGACAATGCCCTATTCAACTCTAATTTCATGATGCCCTTAATAAACAGAAATAAACTAAATTCGATGTCAGCTGAATGCTGACTTTGCATGGGTTGTATTAGCGTCAAGGAGAGGCAAAAAAAAAAAAAAAAAGTATGTGACAGATCAGAAAGCACTTTTTCTGTGCTGTACCTGAAAGCATTTGTATTCCTTTCAGCAGTTCAGAGTACTGCTCTATGGACTGATGTTTCTGTGATAAAAAGAGTGGCATATGTGTTAATGTAATAATTCTAAATGTGAAGTGTTATTAAAATGTAGATATACAGAAGTTGGAGCTTCTATAAACGGACAAAATAGACATTCGCAACTATTGACCTGGAAGATAAAATGCTTTAGAAGGAAAACCAAAATAAACTCAGAGATTTCATCCCATAATGAAATCCTGCCTATTCAGTGCCCAAGGGCTTGTAAAACTCTACTTTGGCCTTGACAACAGAAGAGAAAGTACCATTCTGTATTCATGAGTGCTTTCTGTGGGGCACTTTTGCAGACTGCTGTATTTATGTTAAAAAATAGCTGTTGCTGCCTCAAGAGGTTGAAGAGAATCAGAAAGCACAAGATGAAGAAGAGCAAGATACTGCATGATTTGTTTGAAAGCAATCCTGGCAGTGACAGCATTATTAAGAGGTTAATATACAGAAATGTCTGTCCTGTTTCTGGGTAAAAATGAAAGCTTTTATCCAAGTTAAAGTAAAAGCTCTCACATCAGTTCTTAACCGGTTTGCTAATCCAATAGATAATGTAGCGAAACCAATTTCACTCAATGAGGCTTCTACTGTTGGTACAACAAAACACTTAAACGATTGCCCTGATTTTAAATACTCAGAGTCATTAACCTAAGAAAGCACTTCACATTAGGACGAAAACAGCACCCCTGCATATTTGTCTATGAAGCAGAATAGATAACAAAAAGCTTATTGAAAGTTACTGAGAATATTTTCATTAAAAAAAATCTGAAGCAAGTCCCCCATGCCTCCTTTATTATAGCAGCTTAAAACACTTGCAATGGTGGAAAGCTTGTTTGATGTTATAATAATACTGCGTGCAATATATGTTACAAACATATATATCTAATTCTTCTTAATGAAAACTGAATAAAAATTTGGCAATGAACATGTCTATTTGGATGGATTTCGTAGCTGAAATGAGAAAGGCACTGTCTCTTTCTGCCTTCATAGCTTGTGTCTTAAAAGAAATGAATTTGAGGATTTAAGCCCGTTGTTACATAATGCATTAGGGATCTGTTCTCTCCTTACACTAGCTTTATGTCATGGCTATTCCCTTTACTAAGTCCTGCACAGTAAAAACAAATCTGAGAAGACAGTCAAGCCCAGGCTGTCAGAAAATATAGCACCAACAGAATTAATCGGATGTTATTGGGAGTTCGCTGTTGCACAAAAAGATTGGTCCAAAAAAAGAAATCCAAATATCCCTCGTTTCTGAGGTATCTGAAACCTCTAGATTCACTCTAGATCACTCTACATTTAGGACCAACCAATACATAGGAATACATAATTCCACTGAACGGAAGATCCCCCTAGCCCAGTGTCTAATCTCCACCCTTTGGTATAAAGTCTGTCATGGAGTTGCTGAGCATGTGCATCTTTTACTGAGATCAGTAATGCTCAGCACTTACAAGCATCGTTCTTTGTGTTCTCAAGTGGGGCAAAGAGAGACAATATTACACACCAAAGAAAAGTGCTTTTATACTTGTAGGTCTCATCTACACAAAGTTGAACTGATTTAACCAAATTAGTTTCACGAGCTCCTTTTGTCAGTACTGTCATTTCAGCTCACCCAGAAAAGAGCACCCGAACTAATGGTAGAACTTCCTTGCGTAGACAAAGCCTAAGATATTTCCATGAGGGGATTTACCAAAAGTATTTTAACTTATCTTTTCAGAACTGTTTAAATGCTTAAATGGAATACTTTAAGATAGTAAGGAGAAAGGTGCTCAGAAAGGTAAAGAATATTTGAAATGGGTAACAAACATTTTTCAGGCCTTGAAACTAAGTTGTTCAACAGTAATTAGCCCTGCAACTAGTCCAGATTTCACCTGACAAGAAGAGGACTTCTGATAGTGTCCTACAGATGCATTAAGGGACAGGGGATGTAAACAAATACTTATATTTTAAAACTGACTGTGCATTCTTTATTTCCTGATTGCTTTTAAACAGTTTTTGTATTCCTGTAATAACCATAAAACATTAACCAATAGAGAACAATTATCTTGTGGTTAAGGTAAGAAGATTCCCCATACAGTTTCTGTTCCTTGGGAGCTTTCATAAACAAAATATTGCCTTTTATGCCTCCTTTGCATTAGGATGGAGTATTTTATTGAATAGAAAGTTAACTCTACAGTTACATTCCTTAATTTGTTGGCTTAGTTTACTTTATTGCAAATAGATTGGGGGGGGTGGGGTTTTTTTTTTTGTTTTTTTGTTTTGTTTTTTAACTACTTAATGTAAGAAGAAATAAAGGTAAGGAAAACCAGTCTTTCAAGTCCTGAGAGACACAAGCTCAAATGTTCATGTTCACAGGATTCATAACAACTTCAGCGGAAAGCCTGGCACTTAAAGAGCCAGTGGGATCAGGCTCCTACCATGTAACTAATAATACATAATACAATTATTTATTACAAAAGGTCCCAACTAACATTACAATTCTTAGCTTACTGGGATTTTAAAGATATGTTTGAGAGATAGTACTTACCCAACAACTTTAAAAACTCAACTGGCAAAGGAGTAGCAGAAGTAAATTGCATATCCCTGCTGTGTAAGTAAGGAGGAGACACTGTAGCCAGTTGGTCAGCTAGAGTTGAATCCAGAGTAGCTCTGGAAATTTAACAGCTGTGAAAGGAATCCAACCTCTGGAAATGTATCCCTTTCTTGAACTTTTGCAATACTTTTATTTCACTTGATACTCGGTTATCTTTCCCTTTTTTTCGCTTGAAAAGTATTTCATGCTTTGAAAAAAAGAGGAAAATTTCTTTCTCTTTGGCACTAGAACACATTAGGCAAAACTAATACAATCTCATCACACAGGTATGAAAAACAGTGAGACTAAAAGTCTCGGTTTACAAACCTTTGTACCTTCCAATGGGTATTGCATAAAAGGCAAGAAACTCAACCCTGTGATCATTTAGTGAGTTAACCAGCACACTCCCACACAAACACACTCTTTTTTCTCTGTCTCCCGTTTCATTCTCTTGCACCACACACTGGTAACCCCATATACGCAATAGAGAGAAAAAGATAGTTTAAGGCATTCCTCAAATTCTCCGCACTCTTAAACAGACTCTTCTGAAGATCATAATTTTGGCCCAAACACCTTTAGGATAGTCACTGGGTAACATAGGTTAACAAATACAGGTTTGCATCAGTTGCTTATTGGGTAAGTAATCTGAACAAGAGCAGCACTGGGAATTACCTTTGCTAGCACAAATATCACAAAACTCTCAATTTTCATGCACTGGGTTACCAGATGGGGTAAGGAAGACATTTTTCTTTACAGAGTAATAAATAATTGGCCAGCTTTAAGGGGTAGGTATGTGGAACAGGCACAGCTGGAAGTAGCGAAATAATATATAGGCCGTTGAGGTATTCCAGTATTACAATTACTACAGTCTTAAAATTAAATAAAGATTGAGTGATGAAATACAGAGTAATCTGTAAAACATCTGGTGTAATAGTCCATCCAGACTGTTCTTCCTTTATTACATTTCTTTCAGAGTTAGACAAACACAAAAGATCTATTTCTGTACATCGTAAACTTACCACGTTTTTATAGATACATTTAAGACTATCCTACTCTCATCTTTCCAGGTTGTCCATGCAACTTTTATATATACAAGCTCATATGGGTGCGTGTATGCATAAAAGGCAGGAGGATTCTAGATATTGTTTATAAGCTATAGTGCATATAGTATTTTAAAATTGAACCTGTACTTTATAAGGAAGAAATATTTAATACATCAGCTGTGATTATTTTCAGATTGCGTATAATGGTGTTTCTGTGCATACTTATTGAAGGATACATCAGGCACTTCTTGGATCTGGAATATTTTGAACTAAGAATGCCTGTCTTTCAATCAAACTGAATGCTGGCTAGACCAATAATGAGAATTTAGGACAGCACAATTAAGTCTGGTCCAGGGAAAGCAATAAAAAGAGGATTCTTGAGGAACCAAGGTAAAAACTTGATCCTCAGGGTTAAGTCTTTTTATTTAAAACTTTCACCATTTTCTTGCATCCTCTGAAATGACAATTGCCTGTCTTCAATGGTAGAAGCATCCATTTTCTTTCTTCCATATTTTCTTTCGCTGTTATCTTTCAGAAGAGGGATCATTGCTTTCTAAAAGATCAGGACCAGGTTATGCAGCAAGAAGAAAGAGGCCCCTGTGATTTACAGTGCATTGTATGCTGGTGAACACATACAAAAGGAAAGCAGGCAAAAATTGTGTTTCTACAGAGACACATTGTTTAAATATCCTGAAAAAATAAATACAGAAGCACAGATGTTTGGTTTTATTTGCTTTTAAACATATGTAGCTTGGGCTACCCATAGAATTCTTTATCCTCCTGGCTAACATGGTGTCAGCAAAAGCGAGTTAGCTTCTGGGTGCTTCTATCTTATATAAGACAGACAAGTAAGGGAGGTGTTGACTTAAAATAGTCTTGAAACATTATTCATTTTGTCTATTTTAACATGGGCTAGAAAAACACTAATATTCAATCCAGCAAGAAAATCTGCAAAGAATTACCATGGTGATTTCTGATGTTATGTAGGATATATGCTTTACTCCAGTTTATGTTCAAATATACTAATGCTTTGCCTTACAATTTTTATCCACACTTAGTGGTATTTGGCCCAAATTCGTTCCCACTGGATTCAGTGATTTCACTGCCATTGATCTCAATAGAAACAACAGCTTGTCTCTTGCTTGACAAAAAAAGAGTAAAGTAGGCTGAAGAGCAGCCTGCATGTCTGCATGTGTTGCTGTTTTGATCTGCTAAAGAAGACATTCTATGGGGATGCATTTCATTCTAGAGCGACACAGAACTGGTTACTCACATTTCACATATATTTGAAGATAGTAGCCATCTCTCTCAATTTATCTGTTGTTTAGTTCATAGTCTCAAATCATCACTGTAATCCCTACTAAATCTTTAAAACCTTGGAAAGTTGACAGGTCCTAATATAGCTGAAGATCTTAAGTCACTAAGGATACCTGTCTTCTCCTTCTGCTGAGGTAAAACTAGTACCATTGCCCCTTTGTTTTCAACAATTGCCTTTAAGAACTAGTTGTCATAATGATGTCTTAATTGAAGCATTTAGGAGGGATAAAAGGAGAAGGATTTTTTTTGGTCAACCTTATCAGAAACATACAAGTACTTTGTGGATAGAGCAGTTACAAAAATAAAAAGTAATTTCAGCAAAGAAAAGGTAGAAAAATCTGCAAGTCCTGCCACCCAGTCATCATGTTTAAAAACTTAAAACTCTATATCTTTCTGTCTAAATTTTAAGAATAACTTTGTACATAATCTATTCTGTGAGGAGTCCATATAGTGCAATGATTCTTCAACAACCTTCAGTAGTAGGAACATTCCCAATAGTTTTAGTCATTTAAGCAATGAAGGTCCTTGCTGAGCCACTTGCTAATTAATTACACAACTCCATGTGTTCATTGAACTATCAAAATTAAAACAGAGAGCTTTTCCTCTGTTTCTTACACCAGTGGAAAGGGGAGATGTAAACATCAATATAGCAACAATAGCTCCCAAACTACAAGAACAGAGTCTTCATCTCTGCTGAATTCCTCACCTGTGAAATAAAACGAACCGTAACAAATACGTATCCTTTGATCTTTGGTTCCTAAGAGATATATTTATTTCAAAGGAAAGCCTTTTGTAAGCCAGAGGTAGTGCTCTGGAGATGAGACGGATCAACTGGCAGTGATAGTGAGCTAAGAGCCTCCTAGCTACGATTGATAATTCATGTTACGCTTTCAGTCCAATAGCGCCTTTGCCTCCCACTCACATCTTAACCAGCAGACCTGGAGTGTTTCTCTCAGTAATCGGCAATTCTCCTACTCCTGAGCACTAAGCAATAGCACCTTAAACATTAAACTCAGTAGTCCTCACTGAGTTAAACAGCAGAGCTTTTTCCCTTTAGGATCTGGGGTACGTGATGATAACGGTTATCGGACAGACTTTCTAAACTGATGTATAATTAAGTCTTAAAGGTGAAGATAAAGCACTTCAACAGGAAAATCTCAAAACAATGAGCAATCTATAAGCATGTCTATTTTAGTCAAACGCTGATCATCTGATGGTACATTGGCAAAACTAACTTTGAACTAACTTGAGACATTCTAGCAGATTTTTATGTGTATCATCAAGTTTCCTTGAAAAATTCTCTTTTATTGCTGTAATGGTTCCTTAGTGAGCCTGAGTATCCCTTTCAGCCAAGATTCTTTGGTTCCTCAAACCCTGGGATTCCAGAGCATCAGTCAAAAACAATTTTGTGATCTGAGCTACAGAAAAAATAAACCTTGCTAGTCAATAAATCTTCTTTTCTGTGATGATTCTCAATTATTTTTCAAGTGATGTCTTGTTTCAGACCATTCTTCATCTGATTTTATAACCATTTCTCCATTAAATGAACATTTTAATATGGTAAATATCCCAATGCCGATGTTGCATAAGTGCTTCACAAATATTTAAAGAACTGCCCCACTTGTGACTTAACTGGTTTTAACCAAAAGTACTGTTCACAAGAATAAGCCACCGTATTTGTCCACTAACCCAACTGCATGAACTTCATATGCTGAAATAAAAAAACATGGCTTACTGCATTCTACTAAGCAAAAACATTCTTTTTAATGGCTATAAATTGGCTAAGCTTTCTTTTATGCAACCAAAACACCCAGCACCATCTTTAAATCTCTCTTCCGTTGTTTGTAGCCTGGATTCAGAGACTCACTTTTTTGGGATCTGTACTTATCTTTACAATGCCAACTCGTACAAGTGAAAGCACATAGTATGAATCGGTAAGCATTAAGATACTCCTTTTTTTCTTTCTTTCCTCAGCAGCTGTCGCTGGCAGAATAACAATAGGTTGATATACAGCACAAGCACTCAAACAGATCTGTACATCAAAACGTGAAAAAAGAACTGCTGAGCTTATTTGCAAAGGGAGGTTGGAGCTATTTGAAAAAGTTAAAATGTTTTTCCATTAGTCAAATGCATCTATCAGTAGATCAGAAAGAGGCAAATGCACAGTGGAAACAATAGGCACGAGAGTTAAAATATAATAAAATTCAATACACACAATCAGTTTCAGATGCATTAGGTACCTTCCAAAAACATGCATTACTTACAGATTTTAATCAGGATGAGTGAAGACGACAAGACAAAATTCGTTTCTGTGTCTTGGCTATGCTGAGGTCCAGGTTGAAGAGAAAATGGTTCCCTCTGACCTAAAAACAAACAGAAAAAAATTGTACATTGTTAGTTTTTCCTCCTGGTTTTGTAGATATTTGTGCCAAAATACTAGTTTTTGGCACAGTACTATACCTACGATACCAAATTATTTTTACAATATTCACCAAGCTAGATAACTTTTCAATCCAGAAATATTCTCATTTCCTCCTGGCTGTAGTGTATAAAATTATATTTGACAATTAGTTGTTTCCTTTGAGTGGTGCATTAGAGAAGATGCTCTGAGATATTTTGGAATATTATTCCTTTCACTGAAAAGGTTAAAAGACACTTCTTTCTTCATGTGAAGCCTGGAATAAATTATTTTGGTTTCTTTCTGTGCATTCAGTGAGGTATTTAGGTACTTCATTTTTTTAAGCATGCAGGACAAATTATTCTCTGAATAATGGCTCAAGACAGTAAGGAATGTATATCCCTGCAACACAGTTTTCCTATGCAACCATAGCCTGTTTCTTTCAAGACACCAACTAAAAAAGGAAATAAGGAAGCTTACTACATTCTTGTCAGAGGCACTAAAACAGTTGTACTGCATAGTCTAAGAGTTTCCAAACTCATTAAGTAGCAAATGTTTTTTAGAATTTTAAAAAGGAAAATACAGCTAGGAAAACCTTGTACTGGAGTGAGATTAATAGACATTAATACAAATATCTGACGCCTGAAGCAGTACTTTAGATTAAGGCTATCATTAACCCCAAATAATTTTTTCCCTTTAAACTAATTTTTGAAGAACAGTTCTCAACAGCCTGTAGCATTAAAATAAAGAACTAGCACTTATAAGCATAGTATATACAACTGTTTCCCAGACAGTTGCCTAGGAATATCTTGCCATCTGCTGGAAACGTGCAGATATACATGCTTAAATAAATACAGGCTTCAAAGTTACTGTCAGAGACAATAGTACAATGAAATAATGAAGGAGACATTAAGTTCGGAAACCAACACTCTGGATGTTCATAACTTTTAGTCAAAAAGACAATTCAATAGTGAGGTAACAACAGCTACTAGGCTGCAGCAGTTGAAATACCAACATTAGATTCTTTAGCAAATCCATGTTCTCCACTGCCACTGTAAATCTGTGGCACAATTGGATGCTGAAGTTGAATGTAGTATTACATGTGTGAAGCCAAATGATTACCATGGCCATATCTCTGTGAAACAGGAGCAGCTCCACTGTAGATGGGGTGATGGGATAATAACACAAGCTAACACAGAACCTGAGATCCTGACACATTTCACTAAGAACTCTCTGCAAATGAAGTATGTCCTCCTTAAGATAACTTACACTAGACTTCAGCAGCTCCTGGTTAGTATTGACTGCTATTGATCCCGGTTGCTAATAAGCCACACTGACTTTAAAAAAAAAAAATAGAAAGGCAAATCTGCGTGGCTATTTCCAGCAGGAGGGAATTCTTCTTTCTTTCTTACAGAACTTAATTATCAATACTGGTAAGGAAATCACTATTATCCCACCTCTTAAAAAAAAATCTTTTAGGCCACATGACAGATATTTGTGGTTTGCCAAAGCTCATCATATAAAGAAAGGAATAGAAGAATGGGAAACTCCATTTTGTTGTGCTGGATATGATAACTTATATTCAAAACAGAACTGAAATACTTGAAAAAAACCTTTTTTTAAGCTTTCTCTTTCTCAAACAGATCAGTTCATATTCTTCAGAGTAAAAGATCTGATATCAAGGGATAATTAAAAAAAGAACTAAAATTTTAGACGTAATAAATATCTCATTTAAACCTGGAATAAAATAAAATTAAATTACCTGTAGAAGCCTGTCAGGTCTTCAAATCTAGGTGTAGCAGACAGCAATACTACAACTTTTTATTAAGCTGAGGATGGTTTAGCAGCAGATAAAAGTGCAATGCCCTGCCACCTAGGAAAAAAAAAAGAAGAAAAAAAAAAGCTCAGGAATACACTCAGGATTTACAGCTCTAGGACAACAGAAGTCGATTGTGTTTCAAAAACAATATGCCAGAAACAATGATCAAACAAGATGTTGCGTTTTCAAACCAGTTACTAATTGTTACTACTATTGTTTGTTAATGCACAGAGCAAAGCTGACATCCTCTCCAAAAAATGCCATCTGCCCAGAAGTGGGAAGCATCTATTAAGAAATTCAAGTGTTTAAACAGACTTGTAATATAAGAAAATACAAACCAACTCAAAATAAGACTTCTAAAATAACAGCATTAGTACTAAGTGATGAACTACAAAATATCTCTGCAAGATGTAAAAACATTATCGTTGAGATTTTCTTCAAGCACTGAAAATGTACCTCATCTTTTGTCCTCAGTAAGTTGTACTAGGAAAAAATAACAATAAACCACACAAAACCTCAAATCACAGTTTTGAGGAACCGCACTACCTTTTATCTCCCAATCCAACAACTCAAGGAGCTGAAGTCGTCTAATTGACATGACAGAGAGATCAAAGTCTAGCTTGCCCTCAAAAAATTATGTTTGTAGACATATCTTACATAATGTTCTCCATTTTAAGCAGAGGAAATTTGGAACACATGAAGATTTAAGGGCCCATATTGAAGCCATATTGACAGTTCCCACTAACATAAAATTAACAGTGGATACATGAGTAATTCAGATTAAAGACTGATAAATTAAACTTTTTGGTGCATATCCTTGGTGTCAGAGAAAACATCTAGACTGATGGGAGTAAGTTTTGCCACTTTACTACTACTAGTTAACTATTATTTCTTTGTATTTTGGAAGACTGTAGCAACACCAAAAGAAGGCTCAGGGCTACACTGATGCAAACTCACCAACACACACACCCACAAATCGCCATATATTGTGAAAGTGCTAAATGGTGTCTAAAAAAAACTTGATGTAGGTGTACACAAGGTAATAGCAGGAGACTAAGGATCGATTTATTTTTTTTCCCTTTTCAAAATACAGGTTATGACTGCTCAACTCCAGGTAGTCAAAAAAATCTAATAGTTGTGACACCTTGGTTTGGTTTATTTTTCAAATCTGGTGGGTTACTGTTGCCCAATGGTGGATATAAACAGGTCAACAAAAGCCCCAAAGCAAACATTTTGCTTGGATAATCGTTTTAAGATACACCAGGAAAACAGCTGTTTGGCCCGTATAAGCAGCATTTCCACTAGGGGACTCCCCGAGTTAACTATCCCGCGCCTTCGCCTGAGGAGCAGGCAAAGCCCCGGTCTCCTTCACACAGGAGCCGGCTTTGCTTCAGTCACAGCTGATTCACAGTTTGAAATCAAAAGATGGAAGTATCATTAGAAAAAAAAACAACCCAAACCCAACTTTATGCAGGCTAAGAGCATTAACCATTTCACAGACTTCCTCTTGTGAAATTGTCGTTAATTCAACAACACTAATACAACGTATTCCATTGTTTTTCCCTCTCCCCTCTGGTCTGGCCACTCATAAGTCTAATATTGCTTATCTTTGTTATTTTATTTCCTCTTTAGTATCTTGGCCACCGTTTCCCTGCTTTAACAGCTTTGAATGAAACCTCTTAAGGTTGGATGCTGTATGTACACTCGGGGGAGATTATACTCCTGTGGAAGCGAGTTTTCCCAGGAAGCAATTCTGACGGCTTCGGGTGAGGCAGCCAGGCCATCGGGGCGGGGGGGCTGGCAGGGTGTTTGGGGGTGTGTTTGGTTTGA
>NW_008824934.1:375071-389450 GCF_000699105.1 Pygoscelis adeliae | reverse complement strand
GGAAGGGGCCGCATGTTCCTCCTGACCCTAGAGGAGAGGAAAGGTCGGGAGGCCGAATTCTGGAGTCTCTCCCTGGTGCCTATGGCCTTGCTTCCCCAGGCAGGGCGGTGGGGGAGCTGTATGAATATATATGTGTGTATGGGAAGGTGGTGGTAATTTTGAATAAACGGGATGTTTGTCAGTCTCCAATCGTAAAGGTAACTTAAATTGCCCCTTGGAGTTCCTCTTCTGCTTTTCTTGGGTAAATTTGTAACCAACATTAACTGATAGCAGTCTTCCATGTGTATAAAAACCGTTTTGAATTAAAATACTCTAGTCTTTGGAAGGAAAGAGCCGGAAGCTGTGTTGATGAATAAGTAAAGATTTCTTTGGAGTATTTTTGGCCAGGAGGAAACTGTTGGATGTTTTATTAAAAAACATCCTTAAATGCTTGGGATATTTCCATAAAACTAAGTTGTATAGGGTGTTTTTAACTGATCTCACTTAATTTCTGTGCACGTCAATGGTCTTGTAATACATTTTCCTTTTGATTTCTTGCTGTTCAGCCTAAAGCTATTTGTGTTTATAAAACTTGACGCAACCCATTTGTTTAGTAGGGTGTGTGTATATTCATCTGTATTCTGGTTTTCTTTCTATGCAGCTGGATTGAAAATCATCTGGAGGAGAAACGCAAATTTCACATGTGACGCTGTTCACTTCAGAATTAAGTTCATTCAAGACAGATAACTCATTTAATTCTATATGTTTGTAATTTCATTTAGACTGCTAAATACAGACCATGCCTAGCAGAATGGGCTCAAAAATTGATTTGAACAAAGACTTCATCAGAGTAAAAACACACTATAGTGGGTAAGTCAGCATGTTCTCTCCTCTATATTGTATCCTGTCTAACTTTGAAACACATTGAGCAGGAGTTCATAGTCTGACCTAGTGATAGAGTAACCAGGGCATTGGTGGATTTGTAATTAATGTCAGATCAGATAGGTAAACTTCTGGGCTATTAAAATACTATCCAGACTCCTGCAGCATGCTGACTGTGGGATGATAGTTTCTTATCTTGAAAGGGGGGAAAATGTGCAAAACTGGCATACAGTTATTCTGGGTTGATGGCTTATTGATTTCTGTTTTGTTACAAGTGTTCGTGATCGCAGACAGGTATAGATCCATCTCTTGCATCCAGGTGCAGTTATTACATTTTATTGTATCTACTTTATGATAAAGATATGATAAGTCTTACATAATGAATGCTACAAGTTACTGCTGAAATTAGGAGGAGGCTATGAAGTGCAGGTTTCCACTTACAGATATCAGTTTGTGACTGTGTGCTCCTTGGGACAAAACATGTAATATTTAATGAGTCCTTTTCTAGCAGGAATTTTTAGATACTATTTTAACTTACAGTACTTTCTGTCTTGGAAAATTAGAGGAGCTGTTTCTTTGTGGGTAGATATGTAAGTCTTGAAATAATAAGTGGGTGCCATTGGCTTTGTCCTTCTTTCTTTGTCTTATAGAAATTTTACAAGGAATTATTATTGGAATTATTTAGGTAAATATGAGAAATGAGGGAATCTTGCTTAGATCGCAAGTTATCAGTGAATTTAGATGAACCTATGCAGGCTGCTTGAAGACTCAGTTTTAAGTGATTAAAAAAAAAAATCAAATCCACAATCTTTGTTTTCCTGTTGTGAATAAATACTAAAAGTAAACTCCTGTATAGTTTGCCCTTTAGTTTTTGATAGCTGATTCCCCCTGCTCCCCTCCCAGTAATTTGACTAATGCAGCTTGAAGGGCAATGAGATGTTAACACAGCTGCTTCAGTTATCTTCACAATGCTTATTTTTGCAGCTCTGATTTAAGACAATAATTAAAAAAAAAAAATCATGGTCCTTTATGACTTCAGTCAGTTGTCAGCAGAGTCAGGAAGATTTTATTGCTTCAACATGGAATTTGGTTCTTCAGATGTGTTTAATTGGTTTGCTACCACTGTGAGGACTTTGTAAATGATTGTTGCTTTGGTCTCTCCTGTCTTCCTCCAAGGCCTAAGTTTGAGGAGTTAAATATTTGGCTACTTGATTTGAAGTATTTAGACTGAACTTACTGGCATTTGATAAGTGACCTGAGTCATCTTTTCTGATGTTTTACTGCTAAATAAGTAAATGTTGCTACTACTGTGGTTGTTCTTATATTGTGGTGTAGGAAAAATGTTATTTTGAATTAAATGTGATGTAATTATGAAAGTCACTCCACCAAATTTTATTGAAAACAAAATGCTTTCTTGTTAAACTTATCTACCAGGTCAATGCCAAGTAGTTTGAGGTCCTGAGTTTAGAATTGTAGAGTGATTGTATTAATTTGGTAAATGCCAGTTTTCTCATAAATTAGCATGAAAATGTATCTGTTTTTACTTTAGCTGGCTTCAATTTCTAGCTGTGCTGCTGACTTTAATTCTTCCCTTATGCCTACTCATTTCATTTTATGTCTTCGCTTTGCCACCTGTAAATTGAAAGTCTAGTAGAATCTGTTAATTTATGGTTCATTTATCTACAGGTTAAATTTTCGTATGAAAATTTGCCTAGTAAAACATAGATAAGCTTTTAGTGGTGAGAATTCACGTCAAAACTTACGTCTTAACAAAACATAGAAGTCTGTTACTTTACTTGAAGTAAAATTTACTTTACAAGAAATCCATGTATGAAAGTAAATGGGACTGCATGCTGTGGTTCATTGTTACTGCTGCTCAGTAATTTCTGAAATGTGTTCGAAATAGTTAATGCAGATCAATTGGGTTTTGTTATCGTTAATCTGCACCATGGTTTTGGTTATTTAATGCATGTAAACTGCTTTATGAACTCTGGGTGAAAGATTTGTACCATATATTTGCCATTACTAATAACTATTTTCTGCTCTATAGTTTTACCCTACACCTCTGAATCATGTCATACATAGGCTTAAGTTGAGAAGAACATCTGAACTTCAAATACTTGTGTGATGCATTTCTCTGAGATGCATGGATATGCATGCTTCTCTGAAAGAGCAGTAGGAGAGCAGCCTTAGCTCTGTAAGGGAAGGCACTATAAACACAAATAGAACTTAGTGTATTTGGGATAGCTTGCTGGCAAATAGTGTTGAAGGGATTGTGTCTGTAGAACTTGCCTGCACAGAAATGGAGGAAGTGATAATGCTTGTGTCCCTATTAGAATTCGTGTGTAATTATTACGATGTTTTACAATAAGCTACTACTGTAGTTTCTCCTGCAACACTATATTCAGTAATTTCCATTAGCTGTGAAGTCTGTAATATGTCAATTTACAAAACAACGCGTTCCCAACTCAATGAATTTTGTTTGATCAAATTCTGTGAGTAAGAGCTGACTGTTTTTGGCATTATAGACTGTACAACTGATTATCTCCGTATCTCCATTAAAGTACTACACTCATCTTTTGAACAAATTTGGCAAACTGCAGGAAATCATTGATGCTGGACAATTTTAGAATTAAGGACAAGCTCACTCAGGTAGCTGCTAAGAAAGTAAAATAATAGTACAATATATCATTTTGAAATCCCAGTTAAAAATCTGAGCATGAGGAAGTTGTAAAACACTTGAATGAGTCTATCTCTGTGGAGTCCTAGTATCTTAGGTATTCACATTTCTGGGTGTGACAGAGTTCCTAACATAGCATAGTATAAATAACTGCATAAGTAGATTGAAAAAGAAAGTAAACTTGTATAATCCTCATTTTGTTATTTCAGTTACTTAATCTGGTTTATACCTGGTTTCTTGAAATCAATTCATTTACATACAGTGATGCGTTTATTGTTATAAGTTATTCGTGCATATAATTTAAAATGTAAGTCGTAGAATTTAAGGTTCTTAGTTCAGCGTAGTACCTTTCGGCTTCTGGTTGAAAGATATAAGTAGGCAAAATATGTAATATAATGTGTTTTCTAAAATGACTTGTCATACAGTATGAAAATAGGAAAACTAGCTCAGTCATGTTGGGAAACTTCTGGTATACTTACTGTATTAAACTAAGAGGGGAAAGAATTACATATGCCAGTAGCCCTTAACTACAAAACTGTTTCCTTATTATCCCCTAGAAAGTTTTGAAAGCACTGAGATGACTTAAGTACATCTTCTCTTTCATCCTGCACTTGTTTAATCAGTTAGTTTCCTTGAGTCCGTCATTTGAAAAATATTTAGAAAATGGGATAAAGTCTAGTTTGTATCCTCGGATTTTTGTTTTGCATAATCTTTTCTTTTTTTAAAAAAATCTTTGTCCTGCTTTGACAGTACTGTGTGGGCTTTCATTATATCAAGAGTTATTCTCACAAGTGCCTGAGCATACCGTATGGTTTACATTAGCAGAGTTCAGTTCTCAAAACATGTTCATGTTCTCAAAATGCTATAAAGGTAAAGCACAAGATGCAGAATTTGAGTAAGATTTTATCTAAATTTTCTTGTAACGATTTTTTTTGAGAATTCACCTAATCAAAGCTTTTTCTCTAACGATATAGTGGATGTGAGGAAAACCCTACATTTTAAAATTATTTTACAATAATTGAGATTTTATCTCCTGATGGAAGAATTACCTGGATAAAATTTAATTCTTACAAAATCTTATGTTTTTTTACAACACTTCAAATGCTGATAGTTATAATAAGGGAACTTGACTCACCCAAGTAAACATGCATTAGAGATACATCATTAACACAGTTAATTCCTCCATACTAAAGTATTTTTAAAAAGTTAAACACTGAGATGTAATCCTATTGACTTCTGGCAACTAATTTACATTAATGGGAGCAGTTTATATGAGGAATGCTGATTCTGTAAGTATGATTTTGCAACTTAGAGTCCATAAATGGAATTGTTGGAATATGCAGGCTAATGCAGATATTTTCTGATAAAGCTTATGTTTTCATCTCGTACAGGGACATCCTGATAACAAACTTGGATGCATCAATGAGCTATGATGAACTTTGTGATGAAGTGCATGAGATGTGCAATTTACAACAGGAACAGCCAATTACCCTCAAGTGGATTGATGATGAAGGTATTGTACTGAAATACTACTCTTGGGTAGTAGTATACTCTTGGGCATTCTTAGGTTTATTGTTCATTGTGGCACAAAGAAGGGTCATTGAGGAAACTTGTTTAAACAAGTTTCATATTGTGGAGTTACTTTTCATTTCTAAATACCAGGGTACATAACCCTGTCTTAGAAAGCAGGGAGCTTCGAGAAGTGAGCCTCAAAGCATCGAGGCTGATTGCAGTAGCGCTTGAGTTTACTTCTGTAGAAGTAAAGGCTTTGCAGAACTTTAATATTTTACTATTCCATGCTTCTATGCTGAATGCAAAGTTTGTTTTAATTTCAGACTTTCATAGGCCTAATGCTGTACCCCTCAAAATTCTCAATTTCAAATTCTTGGCAAGATCACTTTTTGATGTTTTATCTCATTGTTCTAAGTTATCTTCAGTTGTAAAGCAGTCTTATTATTCTTCCACAAGTAGCTGTATGTGAGAGAAACTTACCTTTTCTTTACCCTTCTTATAGGCTCTGAAATATCGGCATGATGTGAGATGGGTTTGCATATTTCTTTCTGCTGCAAAATGTGGCAGTTCTCTGCAAGCCTTAAGTTAGAGTCTTCTGGTTGTTGTGAGTAGTAGTGAAATGGGGATACTTGACACTTGAGTGCCTCTGGTACTTTTTTGTTTCCTTTTGGAATGTATGTGTCTGCTTATGATTTAACAGGAGTGTAGTGCATCTGTAACTCATGATGGGCAGAACTCTTGACCCTAGTAGGTTGAGAACAGCTACCATGCAATTATACAACTGCACAGGTGCTTGGTTATTTTCCTGTTGCACCTCGCCAAAGCCATGGTGTGCAGCAGAACTCCTAGAACTGAATGCAGAAAGGTGAAAAAATACTAAATTGGTTTGGCTAACATTTGTAATTGTGTTTTGTTTTTTTTACTAATGGCCTATACTACTCTCTTAGCCAAGTAAGAGAGTTTGGTGGGTGAATGGAATTGCAAAATAATGATTGAGGAAGGAGGTAGCCTGTAGTCAAAGAAGATTCAATCCTTTTAAGATACCAAGGACTAATATAAATTATTTTTAAATTTTACTCTTTATCTTCTGATTACCAAGAAAGACAGAGGCAACCTGTGCTGACTTCAGTTTCCTAACCCTCAGTTTCATGGCAATCTAATAAAAAGTAACCTGATCAGAAGTGCATGGAGAATAATTACATTGCATGTGCTTAGCTATTTGAGCTGCGTGGCTGCTAATAAAAGGAAGATTATTGTAGGAAAGTAGAAAACCTCATGAGTTTTGAGTTGGAGGATTTTAAGACGTGATTCGCATTAACGGTTTCTTGGCTTGGATATCTATTGCATTGGCTTTTTGAGGTTTACTTAATTTAAAACAACAAATATCTATTTTTGGTTGCAGTTCTATTAACCATTTTCTTCTAGTCTTGGTTAAATACATACCTGTACAACCCTTTTTCTAAGTTGTTAAATTTCAACCAATCTGCTGTTTTGGCTGCCCTCAATCCTCACAGGTTTTATGAGTTATCCTACTTCTGCATATGAGTGAGTGTTTCCACTTATTGCCACAGGTAATTTAAATTCATTTGACTGATTGCACAAACAGATGTTCTCTTTGAACTAACTTAAAGCAAACAATTGCTGATGGCTTAATGGATAAAGAAAACCTGCCAAAGAGCTGAAGAAAATGAATTTTCTTTTGGGCTTTCTTAGTGTTTCTCTGTTTTTGAGAAGATCCAAAATATTTGAACTATGAATAACTCATAATAAAATCCCATAAACATGTAAGGAATATGGGTTGTTAATTTGCAATACAAATACTTCTTTTGTTTTTCGTGTTGCATTATTACAGTATTTATAGATCGTCAAGAGCAGTGGTCTGTAAAGAGGGGTAGATGCACTCTAGGGCGCATCTTTTTAAAAAATAAGAATACTTTTAAAAAATTAAGCTTTACTTGATTTAACATGTGGATCAACACTGGTGTTGTCACTTGGCCCATATATCATACAGTCACCTGTCACATATGGTGGGCAAGGTGTGCTGAGGGAGGACTGGGTGTTCCACAAAGTTGCGGGGGTTGAGAGTGACACCCTTATTCATTCGCTTGCTTTCAGTGTATTGTGACGTACTGCAGTTTACGTGTGCCTGGTTAAGTGGATTTATGGATTAATTATCTAGTTTCAACTAAAATAACCCTCACAAGATAATGCTAATAATGTGAGCGCAAGCAGACAACAAGAAAATGGTGGAGCTGACACTTCTCCTACTCCTAAGTATGAACTCTGTCAGCCACACTACAGGGTAAAAACAATGCCTATCTAATCAGATCTGACAAGAAGTCAGTCAAAAAGATTCAAAATTATTAAGAACAGTATTTGAAGTACGGGTTTACATCCACTAGTTTAATGATGAACCTCACCCTAAGTGTATGCTGTGTTTTGAGATGATAGATGATTATAGTATGCAGCCATCATGATTAGCAAGACAGTTAAAAACTAAGTATCCAGAGCAAGAAGACAAACCTCTACCTCTTTTTTTTTACTGATGCTTTAAGTCTTGTGATACTCAATTTGGTATTTTACAAAACTTTATTAAACTTCTAGAAACCAGTTTTGAGGCTTCTTAATAGCAGAAGACAAGAAGCCACATACCATTGGGGAAAGACTTGTTCTTCCTGTCATGGTAAATATGGCTGGAATAATATACAAAAAACAAGATGGGACAAATGGAAATGTATTCCTTTGTCAGAAAATGCTGTTGGAAGATGCATAGAAGATATTGCTGAAGGTTTGAAGAAACAAGTATTATAACAAACTATGCAGTGTGGGAAGCTTGCTATATGGTTGGATGAAAGGACAGATGTTTTTAACGTGTCTCAGCTTATGGTATTTCCTAGATTCTGTTTCAATAATGAGATATGTGAACATGTAGTTTTTTGAGTCACTGAAAGAAAGAAAGATGTACTGGAAAAGATACAATCTCAACAGTAAATGACTTTAATAATAACAATGTGTTACAGAAAAGCTATGTAAGTCTCCACTGATGGAGAGGCTGATTTGACTGGAATAAAAAAAAAGAATTCTGGGGTAAGGTTACAGAAAGCACCACACATGAAATTCATCCACTGTGTCATTCGTAGACAAGCTATTACAGCAAAGGATTTGGAGCCAGAAGTGCACGGAGTGCTACAGGATGTCATGACTATGATTAGTTTTATAAAACCAAGAGCTTTAGATAGTACAATGTTTACAATACCTAGTAATAAGTTGGAAAGTGACCATGAAACTTTTGTACCTTGCAGAGGTTAGCTGGTTGTCTTGTAGCAAAGTGCTTAAAGGAGTTGTTAAAGATGAGTTATGCATTTTTCTTTTACAAAAAGATAAAGTCCACATATTTGGAACATTTATCTGTGATAAGTGGCTGTCAGTAGTATACTACCTAGCAGTTATTTTCAAAACAAACAAAAAACCCCAAAACCACTTAATCCCAATGACTGACAAAGTAACTGCTTTTCAAAAGGGACTCGTGCTATATGGAGAGAGCATTTTGAAAATGGCTATTTGGAGATATTTCTGTTGTTCCATGGGTAACTTAAACTTGGAAATGGAATTTTCTAACCTGTTAAACTTTCAGTGAATAAATTTTTCCTAATACCCAATCTAAATCTCCCCTGGTGCAACTGGAGGCCATTTCCTCTTATCCTATCGCTTGTTACTTGGGAGAAGAGACCGACACCCACCTTGCTACAACCTCCTTTCAGGTAGTGGTAGAGAGTGATAAAGTCTCCCCTCAGCCTCCTTTTTTCTAGACTAAACAACCACAGTTCCCTCAGCTGCTCCTCATACAGACACGTGCTCTAGACCCTTCACCAGCTTCGTTGCCCTTCTTTGGATGTGCTACAGCACCCCAATGTCTTTCTTGTAGTGAGGGGCCCAAAACCGAACATAGTATTCGAGGTGTGGCCTCACCAGGGCTGAATACAGGGGCATGACCACTTCCCTAGTCCTGCTGGCCACAGTATTTCTCATACAAGCCAGGATGCTATTGGCCTTCTTGACCACCTGGGTACACTGCTGGCTCATATTCAGCCAGCTGTTGACCAACACTGCCAGGTCCTTTTTTGCTGGGCAACTTTCCATGGGATTGTTGTGACCCAGGTGCAGGACCCAGCACTTGGCCTTGCTGAGTCTCATACAGTTGGCCTTGGCCCATTGATCCAGCCTGTCCAGGTCCCTCTGTAGAGCCTTCCTACCCTCAAGCAGATTGATACTCCTGCCTAACTTGGTGTCGCCTGCAGACTTACTGAGGGTGCGCTTAATCCCCTCAAACGGAACTGGCCCCAGAACTGAGCCCTGGGGAACACCACTCGTGACCGGCCGCCAACTGGATTGAACTCCATTCACCACAACTCTTTGGGCCCGGTCATCCAGACAGTTTTTTACCCAGCAAAGAGTATGTCCGTCCAAGCCATGAGCAGCCAGTTTCTCTGGGAGAATGCTGTGGGAAACAGTGTCAAAGGCTTTAGTAAAGTCTAGGTGATGAAAAGTTACTAACTGAATGCCAACAAAGCCTTTGCGTAAATGGTGGATGGGACTGAAGAATGAGTATTATGATTTAGTAAGCGCAGCCAATGATGCACTTCTTTCATTTGGATCTACGTATCTTTGAGGTATCTCTTTTTTTAGCTACGACACCATTAAAACCTGGTATTGAAATAAACTGAGCCTAGAACCAGACCTTTGAATCACTATATCATAAAATGTTAAACCAAGATTTTCAAAAGTCATGAAGCATGTTCAATCACATAGTTCTCACTAAAAATATTTTTAATTAATTTTTAATATTTGGAGAGGTAAGTTTTTGTACCATTAATAAAAATATTTTACAGATTTTTATATTTATCTCATCCTTTTAAAGTTTCTATCTTTGTGTATGTTTTTATAATATATATAATTTATAAATACACATATTAGGGGTTTGTGCTCAAAAAATTTTAATAATGGGATGTGCTGTCAAAACAATTGAGACACCACTGATCTAGAGGTTATCATGAGTTGTTAAAACAGTATTTCTGTCTACCAGAAAGGTATTCCTGTGTTACCTTCCAATTCAGATGTTTAAGTAAAAATGTCCTCGCTTAAACTGATTAGGATTTATACCTTGGAGAGGACATCTTCTGAAATACAGATCTCGGTAATGCGTGTGTTCTGGCTTAGCTTCTAGTTCTCCCAAGAAGCTTTTCCAGTGCTTTGTTTCTCTGACACCAAGAAATTAATTCAGTAGGGTTTCTATGAAACATCACCAATATGTCATATCATTACTTCCAAATCATACTGGAGTCCGTTCTGTTAGCTGAGAAGAGCAGTCTTTGGGCTGTCTCTCTTTCAGAGAAATTGAGTTCTTTATTTTCACTGCTTAAAGGCTAAAATCCACATCACAGTAGTTTCTTAGTCTTCCCAATCTTAACTAGTTAATAATGTTTTTGGGATACTCTTGTCTGACTGAATACTTACATTCCTGCATATTTTCTTATTTTAAAACTAATGGTATACGTCACAGATAAATGGTAATAAGGTGTGGATAAGGCATGGTACTTGAGCCCAGGCCTTAGTGTGTGGTAATGCTTGTGTGTCCATTTATTTTATTCTTTTCCCTATGAATTTCATCCTGAATGATAATCTTGTAGTTTGGGGTGTGGGGAGTTTTCTGGTTTATCTATTTCAATAGTTAGGCTCTTTAGAATATGCTTTAAATTGCGACTGGCATGTTGCCTTTTTGAGAACTTTTAAAAGCTTTGTTTGTTGAATCTGATACTATAGAATGCAAGTACAGAAGACAAAGTCATAGAAATTGAGGCTTGATACATCTTTTTCTGAAAGAGCGAGGATTGTTTGTGGCTAGGAGGTTTCGTGATTTTTTTTTTTCTTCTGTTTGCTTGTCTTCTACTTCTAAATCTAAGTTAAAAGAAAAAATGTGAACCTATTTTCCTCAAAATACAAGCCAACCCTGAAAATTTTAGAGACTTTCAGAGAGAAATTAATTTTACATTAATTATATTTCTACATCAGAAATATAGATGTGTTGACATATTTGTATCCCATCCGTCACTTTCATTTGTGTATCTTATTTTTTACACTTTTTAATCATAGATTGCTTTTCTGTCAGTCTAGCAAGAGAGACTCAACTAGAATCTATGTGTACCTTCATAACTTTTAAGTTATCGTATCATGGTTCTGCAGTCAAGGAAGTTAAGGTAGTAAGATAATGGGCCTTTTAGAAAAGGGTGAATTAATTTTGAAGTAAACAAATTTTCAGGTTACTAGGAAGTGATCTTGCTTTTTTCTGCTGTGTGTTAAAGATCTTTAAGCATATCTATTAACTTTTGTATTTTGTTGTCCCCTTGCAAACCAACATAGGATATTTCTATCTACTCAGTTTTGATAAAATTAGAAGGGGAAAAAAATGGTGTTGATATATTTTGGCTTTGATCAAAATGCCAGCTTAATATCAAATGATTGGAAGAAAAGCAATCCTGGAGGCTGGTACATTTCTTACTGACTAATTGAAATTCTCCACTTAATTCTTCGGTCATAAATTTGCCTATATATTGCTTTTTTATTAGGTGACCCATGTACCATCTCATCTCAGATGGAACTGGAAGAAGCCTTCCGTTTGTATTGTCAAAACAGAGACGAAGGGCTGATTATTCATGGCAAGTATTACACAGTTCAAGAACCTGTATGCATTTGTTGATAGTCCTAACAGCTTCTTAAATGTGAGATTGGAACAACTCCTTTGCCTGTCAAATAACATTCTTCTCTATGTAGCTGGTGCCCTATAGTTTGATGTTGTAAGAAGGAAGTGTTCTTTTGGGGGTGGAGCCCAAAGCTGAAACTATATATACGGTAGGCTTCGAGGGGGCTTCAAGTTCCAAACTGCACAGATTTGTTAATGCTGTAGTCAAGTATAAGATCTTGCCAGTACGGACCCAAATTTTGATTGTTACTTCTCACACAGAATTATTTAAAGGCTTCCAGAAACTGTGTAAATATATTCAAGAATCAAGGAAAAAGTACTAAGATGAGAATTTTTTAACTTAAAAATCTCATGTTTTTGTTTTAGTTTTCCCAAGTATTCCAGAGAAACCCGGCATGCCTTGTCCAGGAGAAGACAGTGAGTACTAAAATGTTATCAAATTTTAGCTTCATTTTTTCAGTCACATGGAAAAGAAATATATCAAAAGATTTTCATAAGCTAGTGTTACATACATGTGTACCTGTTTTGTGGTTTCTTAATAGAATGTAAAATGTTTGATATTTTATCAACGGAGAAATTATATGAATCAACATTGTAGTACTGTTTTTATGTTTCTGAGGATTAATACTGGTTTCCAGTAGCTGATATATTGGGAGGAAAAGAGGTCAGGATTTTAGATGCATATTTGAATGTGGTCCGTTGCTTTTGTTGTTCTTTTGGTTTCTTAACTTGCAGGGAAAATAAGTGATGCACTGAAGAAGAGGGCGATACAGCCTTTTCTTATGAAAAGGTTATTAATCTCTAAAAAAATCCTGTGAAAGGTAGATAAACCTCCAGAGGAAGCATACATGATTGATATGGTTTACCTATTGTTGTGGTTTAACCCGTCAGGCAGCTAAACAACACACAGCCATTCGCTCACTACCCCCTGCCCCCAGTGGGATGGGGGAGAGGATGGGGAAAAAAAGTAAAATTTGTGGGTTGAGATAAAGACAGTTTAACAGGACAGAAAAGGAAAGGAAAATAATAATAATAATAATGATGATAAAAGAATATACAAAATAGGTGATGCACAATGCAATTGCTCACCACCTGCTGACCAATGCCCAGCCAGTTCCCGAGCAGTGGTCGCCGCCCCCCAGCCAACTCCCCTCAGTTTGTATGCTGAGCATGACATCGTATCGTATGGAATGTCCCTTTGGCCAGTTTGGGTCAGCTGTCCTGGCTGTGCCCCCTCCCAGCTTCTCGCTGGCAGGGCGTGAGAAGTTGAAAAGTCCTTGACTAGTGTAAGCACTGCTCAGCAACAACTAAACCATGAGTGTGTTATCAACATTATTCTCATCCCGAATCCAAAACACAGCACTGTACCAGCTACTAGGAAGAAAATTAACTCTATCCCAGCCAAAACCAGGACACCTATATTTCAATAACTTAAACTGCACAGTGATAAAAGGATTCAATAGCTGTATAGTCACTTTCCATCACGGAGGGATGTCATCAGTACATTAATTCATATCATTGTAGATGTTAAGAAAAGGAACGTGAATAATTGGGTGACACAGTTACCAAATGATGCTTGGCTAGTCACAGTAGTATGAGTAAAAGCTAACTGAAGAATTGAAGGACCTTTGCTCTTCTCTTTGGAAGATACAAGATCAGATGAAATTAATTGCTGATAAAAGCAAATAATGCATACTATGGGAAGACTACTTAGTTGATCAGGATCTACACTGACAGGCTGGCTAAAAATGTGTAGTGTCAATAGTTGTGAATAATATTTTTAATTGGAGAAATAATACTAATATACCAATGGTTGCTCCATTGAGAACTTTTACTGAAATTTAGAAGATGGAATAAATACCAAAATATTACAGTTTAAATATGATTTTTTACATTTAAGCTACAGTAGATGAAAGGTTAAATGTAAAAAGCAGACAAGTTTTCATGTTGTGACTAGGTTATTAAAGTTGCCTTATAGAAAGAAAAAAGAGTAAATATGTAACACTGTCTGCTGTCCTTGTTCAGCCAATTAGAGAAATAGACTGTTTTCTACGCTGGTTACAAGTGTTAAAGAAGTCATTTTCCTTGAGAACTTCATATTTTTTTCAGAAGGAAAGAGAAAGTATCTACGTGGTCTACCCACTTTATTTTTAGGATGAGCCAAGTAAGCATTTGTGTAGCTGTTTCCAGTATACGTATTTTTCATACATCTGAGTTTTTTCATGCTTTGTTTAATGTTCTTGTTTGTGTACTTTCTTGTATCTATCAAAATAGTAGCTCAGTGGGTTTCTTACTGATTTTGATGAAGTTTCAGCAAAGAAATGGGCAACGAGTCCATCTTGTTATATCACATAATGTACAGTACTTCTACTGAATGTGCAAGCAGATAAGACTGAATTTCAATACTCATTTGGCCATGAGTTAAAATTCAAGTGAAGCCTGTGTAGTTATATTTTACTGTGTGTTGAAAATGTGTAGGTTTTACTATGCTGTCACTTTCCAGTTTAGCTTAATAGGTTGAAAAGATCTATGGGAAAATATTTTCAGGCTCAATTTTCATGATCATTTT
>NW_008824934.1:372715-375032 GCF_000699105.1 Pygoscelis adeliae | reverse complement strand
TTCTGTAGGTTTAATTATGTTCTTGATGTGAATCGTATACATGGAACACTGTTTTATTCTGAGACCTGAGTTATAGAAGGTGTTATGTCCTAAATTGAACCTCTGTATCTACAGAAAATAGTTAGCAACAGTAAAGGTTTTGGTTTTCCCTGTATCTTGTTACTTTTCCGAAATCTTTTTTTGGTAATGATGCTTTATGATGTTTGGGTAGTTCAATGTCTTGGGTGCCTTTGACTTTAGTGAGAATTACAGTAAAAGGGAAAGTGATGGATTTGGGGATTAGCTGGCCTTAGAATGCTTGTAACGTTCTACCAGGGCGGATTTTGCCAAAAGTAAATGCAAGTATTAATACTCCATCATAAGTCTTCAGACTGTGTTCTGTGAAACAGCTGTCTTTCAGTGAAGACAGAATGGTTGATTTTATTTAAATTTCTAACTTTGGTGTGCCTCCTCCGCCTTAATTCTGCAACTAAGAGTGGAACAACCAAGTCTGGCATCACTACAGTGTTCGGGACTACTTCACAACATGCTGAAATCTATGTTGTTTTCTTTTTCTATCTTGCTTCTAACTTGTTGGATGAAAATTGTAGGGAGTAGGGGCATCCGTGCCACTCTGCTTTCCCAATATAAGAACTGAAACAACCAGCTGACTCTAGCACTGCTTCCTCCCGCAGGAGGAAATACTCGCATTGTGCCAACCTAGACTGGTGCTAGTCCCAAATAGAATTATTTGCCCTTATTTGTGAAAACACAAAGCAGACTACTGTGAAATACTGTCAAGAAAAGTAAGCTAACTGGGGGAGAGAAAAGGCTGTTGCTTAAAGGGGTATCTGTGCAAGTAATGTGGCATAATAAAGTTCACTGCAATTTAAGGAACTCATTAAAAGTGTAGATATTTTAGTACAAAAGTTTTTTGTGTTAATTTGTTAGATGTTTTAGTTCTCTCAAGCCATGAGACAAACTACAGAAGCACATAGATTAGTGTGGCTCAGATGACCTGGTTATTCTGTCTGTAGGGTATTTCTCCCTACATGGTTTTACAGGTCATGTTGAATCATACTTCGATTCAACATGTTTTAAAATGTTTAAAAAGCCTGTTTAGTAGGATGTGCTCGGTAAGTAACTTGTGGTCAGGTTTCTCATCATTTAATGAATTAATTCAGTGCGTATTGCCTCTTTGCATCCATGGGGCCTGCATGGAAATCTGGTATTGTGGCCTAGTTGTAACTATTTTCAAGTTGTTTTGCAACAGACCTATTAAATTGTATTAATGCTAATTTAGCATAAACTAATGCATTCAGCGTTATTGCTTGTTAGCTAAAGGCATACAACAAACATCATACTTAGACTGTATGGAAACGTTATTGATAGTTATTGATAATGGTGATAGAGTTTATTCAAAGGACTATTTATTTTGATAGGACTAAAATATGGTCCTTAGTTCAGAAAATATTCAGCATGTTTCAAATTCTTGTTTTATTTTATGTGGCTTTATCACTGTAGTTACATTCATAGGAAATCCTTTTAAAAAATGAGAATGTTATGTATGCACTTTTCTAGAGCATGATGCTTACACCATAAAGGAGCTTATGAGTTTGCCTCAAGTTATTTCCAGAGACAAATGAACAGTTAACTAGTGGCTCTGTCCAAAATGGGCCTCTACTTAAATTAGCAGTCTCTAATCGTGAACTTCTAGTTTGTTACAGAACTGCAGACGGTTTGAAATGGAATTTTTAAACAAAAGTATTGAATTGCTAAATAATTTCTTTTGCCATATATTGCTCAGACTTGTTCATATTAGGTCATGGAGTGACTATTTCTAATAGTATGTGATCTTCTGAACTGCAAATATTTTGCAGTGAATTTCTGTAGAATTGTAGGTTTTTCTTTCCAGTTCCTTCACAACAATAATGCTTTGGAAGAACAGTGCAGGAATACATACTGAATGTTTTGCATTTATGTTGAAATCTAATAATATAATTGCTAGCTGTCCTGGACCTTTGTGAAATTGATATGGTTTTGAGATTGTACCGGCCAGCAAAGCTTGAAATAAATGCACGTAATCCATTAATGGAATAAACCATGTGACTAATATTTCAATTCGGGTTGCATTCCTTAAGAAAACTTCTTTTCATGCTTGAAGAACCTACCTTCTAATATTGATGTGATGCTGTCAGCAAGATAGAATTTGCACAGTCTCCAGCATCTGAACTTGTATTGTCTCTGTATTCCTTTTGCTCCTGATTCTTTTTTTTTTTTTTTTTTTTTTTTGCCACACCCAGCTCCCCCTATAAAAGTACGGCTGGTGTTTTACAAA
>NW_008824934.1:312218-372674 GCF_000699105.1 Pygoscelis adeliae | reverse complement strand
CCCGTCCCCACAGACTGGAATGGCAGCACTGCTATGTGGATGAGGTGGCAGGATTTCTAAAACGTCTTGCATCTCTTCCCAGATACTGAGTGTGACCTCTCATAGTTTCTAGCATCTGCTGGCCTGGAGCCTTGGATACTTTATCACAATGTTTCCTGATAAAGATGGCAGACTTTTAGGCCAGGCTTTTGTATGTAAAAATGTTTTTACTTTTTTAGTAGATTAGCTATTCTTTTGGAATTGATATTAAACATGGTTGTTTCTGAAATGTTTCGGTGTGTATTTCCCTTCTGTGCTTATAAGTGATACCCTTCCTGATACAAACCATGGTATCTGATTGGCAGTTTTATAACTTAGTTATTATAGTCTCCGCTTATTTACACTGACAGCTCTTGATCTGATTTATCACTCTTGGTGCTGCAGTGCGTTTGTATAACAAAGCATGTTCAGCTGAACAACATCTATTGATTTGTAGGACTTCCCTAATGGAATTGCCGGTTTTATCAGAGAAATACTTGTTTTTGTGACATCAGCTCCTTGACATCCATGCCATGTTTTAGTTTGTGCCTCAGCTGCTAGCTACAGCCTCTCAAGGGAGCCAGTACCACCCGTGCCTGGATACATGAGGCAGAGATGTGAAAGGGAGAGACGGGGGTAACCAGTCTTCCATTAAATATTTGCTCTTAATGTTCGAGCTGATCCTGCCTATTGTCCTTGGTATCTAATGGTATTCAAACAGCGGCATCAGTGGAATAAAGGGAAAATGTTTCATTTCATACCTACTACATTGTAAAGCGTAAAGAATTTCATGCTGAAGAAGCTAAAGAATAAAACCCAGTGAGTAATGCATGCTTTTTCTATAGATTTTATGTATCACTATTGTGATCGCTGTTATGAATTGAGGCCATTGATGCAGTATGTGTGTACGTGTGGTGCAGTAGATAATAGAACTCAGCATTTTGGTTATGATACAGTTGCTTTGCCTACCACCCTCCTTTGCAGCCATAGATTGTTACAAATGCAGAGATGCCTGCTGCCTCTTGTGCGTAGGGATATGGCTGAGACCTCTCAGAAATGCTGATAAAATTGCATTGAAAGGACTCTTGGGGAATGTATTTTAGGAGGAAAAGAACAGAAGAGTGAGTGGTGATGCTGCTGCTAATAAGGGAGATTAATGAAAGAAATGTATCCAAAAAACCCTGACGGTATGTGTTCAGGGCCTGTTTATTGTAAGATTGCTGATGTAAAGATTAACGATTTAGAAGCATCATTTTCTAAGGTCTTTTTGTTGAATTGTGTTTAGTGGATTGTCTTAGATGGATTTTTTTTAACTGTGAAATAATTGTTTTGAATTGAGGTTTACTTAGTTTCTAATATTGTCAGAATAAAGTGTGCTAGTACACTTCTGCATTTTTACATCTGAACAGATAGATATGTGTATTTAATGTTAAAATTAATCTTGGATTTGGGTAGCTAATGCTAACAAATTTTAGGGTTGTTTTGCTGTGGGCTTCATTAAATAGAAGAATGCAGACTAGGGGAAACCTTTAAATCATTTCACTAAATAGAATGAATACGTTTTTAATGTATAAGTACTTATGGCATTAGTATGACAGTAGACTAATGTTTTTATTATCTAATATTTCTGGCTGATTTTGCTGCCTTTTTTTTTTTGGTGATGATTACACTGTGTTGTAGGTGTCTCTTATGGTCTTTGTTTATCTGCTCAGTATTTTAACATTAGGTGTTTGGACTTCATTTTTCCCAAGCCATCTTGAAAATTTCATCATAGCGTTGAGTAAAGGTATCTTACTAACCCAATTATTGTTGTGAGCTTTTTTATTTTAGGTATAGGTATTTGGGTTTGCTTTATGTTCTGCCTGATACCACGAAATAGCTCTAAAAGGCTTCCCGTTACAGTAGTGTGGCCTGTAAATATTTTTCTAGCTCATAAGGCAGGTTTTTCCCTTCATTTGTTACTGTATTGGCAGCAGTGATTAGGTTATTCAGAGCACGTGAACCAATTTCATCCCCCAATGAAGAAAGGAACTATTGCGACCATAGAGACTATTCTGAAGACATAGATTGGATTGCACTGGATAATTAAGCAATTTTGAAACTGCTAGTAACCCTCTCCTGGTTTTTAGTAATTGAACTGGCAGAGAGGAAAATAGTACAATTTTTAATGTAAGATATTGTTGCTTAGGAATTGAAAATAGCTGTGTCATAGTTTCTCAAGAATACCTGAAATCTCTTCCTCTGTCTTCTTAACTGTGTACCACCTTTTTTTCATATGTGGCATATTTGAAAAATACACATACAGATTATGAGACAGTGTAAGTTACTGAAAACAGAATTGTAGTTAAATGTCCCTTTTGCTTATCATTTAATGTTTTTAATTCTAAAATAACTTCAACATTTTTCTTAGCTATGAAACATCCAATGAAGAATAAAGAGCTAGGCCTCCCTCTTGATAATTGAGGCGTGAAATTACAAAGCATGCATCTGATTGTGGGGTTTGGTACCTTCTCTTACTTTAAGATACTGGATGTCTTAGCAGATGTTTGTATACCAATTTCTAAACTATAAACTAAAAATACAGTGGAATAAGGAATACTTGAGCTAGTTTTTAAGGTGTCATTACAAATAGCCTGTGGTTTTTTTTTTTATTTATTTATTCCAAACCCCCCCCTCTTAGCTATTGCTCAGAATGTAGCATAATCATGCAGGAAAGATGTCACCTGGTTTTAGAAAACTTCTCTTGAATATAATGTCTGGCTCCATCCCCCTGTGTTACCTCTCGTACTTCCAATCTATATACTTCTCATAAGTTGGTAAATCCACTTTTGATATACAGGCAATTGGGGTAATTAAATTGGCAAGAAGTGATGAAGCTTTTTGTGTTATTTGTTGGAATTAGTGGACATCTGCGAGCCTGTTAAACCTTTGTTAGGCCTGTCTGTTTCAGTAGCTTGAAAGAGCTATTTAATGTCTAACCCCTTAATTTATATGGTCAAGGTTAATGATATATTATTATACTTGGGATTCTGCGTAATACTTTTTGAAATTAGTTGTGCTATGCAAGTTACATTTTTTAATGTTTGAGCCACAGAAATAGCAACAGAGGCCTGCAGGGCAGATAAATGGGCTCTTGAACATTTATCTCTTGGATTTTTGAGCTGATGTGTGAGAAACCAGGTTTTGTGAGAGATTTCAGGTGCTGCTAATTTGAAATGGAGAGCACTTCAGAAGTGAAGCCTCAGAAGACCAAGTAGTGATAGCAGTTGGCTGGCCACTGAAGACTTGCTGTCAGCACAAATCTGGATGGTAAATAAATCTCCTGAAGTAAAAAAGCAAAAAGCAGCTAACTTCAGGCATGCTGAAAGGGCGGCTTTCAGAAGAGGCATGTGAGAGTCCTAATCATCACTGTCGGTGCAAGAGTTAAGTGTTGAACAGACTGTGCAGTTCTGTCCTTAAACCACAGGGGGAAGGTAGTGACTTGTGTAGTGGAAAAATGAAAAACTGAGATTCTCAATATTGACTGGAAAGCATCTCATTTGTAATTCTGAAGTTCCAGTACTACTTCTTCTGCATCTGTAAGTGCTTTTCCTTGAATTATTAGCTGGGGAAATATTTAAAAGGAAACGAGAAATTATTTGAAGGCAAAACTTCAAGATTTTAGTATGGTCCTCTTTACTTTTACAATAACATGCTCATTCTAATAATAATAATAATAATGCTATTATATGCTTTTTCCAATAATTTAGGTTATCATCTACTGTGTTCTTCAGTAAAGCAGGTACAGATGACTGGCTCAGGACTCCCTGTTCTTTAGATATTCAACTCTGATAAAAACTGTTCTTACCCATAGGGACTGCAAAGAAAGGAAAACCTCGGGCAGGCAGTGATAAAATCGATATTGTAGAGCCTGAAACAATAGGTCTGGGATTGGAACCGATCCATTAATTTCAAGGTGCAATAATTGTTTTTAACAATAGCACTACAAGCTATCTCAATGTTACTTTAAATTTGTTAGAAGGAATAGCTGTCATAAAATAATGTTACACAGCAGATCTCATATTATACACAGATAATGGAGAGCACAGCAGAAATCAAAAGGGTTGTAGGTGGGAAGCAGTGTGCAAACTTTGCAGATCTGGTATAATTATCTTCCCTTCCTCTGTGGGGTGAGTTGAAAGCCCCCTTCCAAAAGCTGAAAGACAAATACCATCATTAATTTGAAAGATTTAAACATGCTTTCTTTTACATGTTAAACACTATAGCTTTCCATTAACAGACCAGATGAAAGGGCAGGTACATAAGACTGTATCATATGCAATTTTTTCCCCATAAGGTTGAGAAGCTCTAGGATGGAAGGTCGCTTTCTTGGGAAACAATAATCTGCATCATAAAAGAATTAAGTAAACTGGAAGACTTACTCAGTTTGCTACTAGAATTAGTGTATAAGCATTTAATCCAGAATATAACAGGTATGATGAGTAACTTCTGAAACTACTCAGATTTTTTTATTTAGCTACTGTCACTAAATAATGATGAGTTTAGTGATACTTTATATCGCTGCAAACTCTACTTCTTATGTTATACTTGTGAAATGTATAAATGCTATATCCATATAGTATATGAGGAAGCTTAGAAGGAGTAAAAGTACAAATGGGAGAATCTTTCAGAGATTAGTTTTATTTATTGAATGATAAAAACTGAGCACAATTCATAGAACTCAAATTGTGACATAATAAGAATGGACATTGTGTGCACCTCATTTCAGCTTGCTTTCCTCCTAATACAAAGCAGAATAAGGTACTGTGAGGTATAGATGTGTCAAAACTGTTGGACTGAAAAGCGGTAGATCTGGAGAGTTAGTCCTGCTGCAAGGTAATAGTGTCCTCTGATATACTGAGGTATTGCATACTTTTCTGGGTATAATATTAGCAGACGTCTGATTAAATTTGAAAGAATTCAGAGAAATACGCTCAAGAGTCTGATTTCTTAGGAAAGCTGAAGTACACCTTTATGAAGTAATAGCTAAACTGAGTTTCTGTCATGCTGCTAATACTGGAATAATGTAAACATTGGGAAGGGAAATGGAACTGTTTTAGAGTGGATCATAAGCTGAAGTAATGGAACCATGCTGTGAAGGAGAACAGCTTGACTCAGAAAATGTGTCCTAACACTGAGACTGTAGGAACCAAATAATGGTTTCAAGGGCATCGTGAGGGCCACCTTATAAAAGCTTTATGAATTTGAAATAAATGTTAAATCCATTTTGATTAGCTGGTGGGTTTTTTGAACAGTTTTGCGTTTTTAGTGATGATGTAATCAAACAGGTGTTGATGCCTATCACTTGAGGGCAAATCGAGTAATTTGATATGCACTGAAAAAACCTTAAGAAATACCGTCAATTTAATACAAATGGTAACAGTCTAAAAAATAGGAACTCCATGCTTTCCATGAGAAGTAGGCATGAACAGCCCATGGTAAATGCATTGCTTAAGTTGGGGGGGTTTAGCTAATTTTAATTTCCATTTCATTCTAAGCACAGGTTCTGGAAACTTTTGGTAGTTCTGTGATTATCAGTTCAATAGCAGTTCGAAATGCAAATAGAATTGCACAGGTAACTATGAAATAAGGGGAAAATCAGGTGTACAAGACAGGCCACAGCCAAATCTGTGGAAAGGTTTCAACGCAAGGAGAACAAGACTAGGACTTCAACTTAGAAAAAGACAACTGATGAAATATGATACAATTAATTTAAATATCATGTATGGCACAGATTAAGTAAAATCAGTTAACCGTTTCCTAGAGGACAAGAAGTGGGGCTTTTAAAATGAAGTCTTCTAAAATGTTTTCTAGGGGACTCATCAGTAGATAGCTTTTTTGTTTTTCCTCCGACCCTTTTGATAGACATGTTATAACTTGCCATTTAAGATAAAAAATGAGACTAGGTGAAAATGTGATCTGACCAAGTTTTAACTGATCACACTTAAGCAAATTGGATTCAGTTACTCCTGATTGCTGTCAAGCTCAGTCACAAAAAGAACTGGAATTCTCACCCCTTTCAACTATGAATAGATATGAAGCACGTGTACTCAAAGGATTAACTTTTTCTGAAAATGTGTGGTGTCAAGTCTAGATTAAGATACCCCAGCAAGTCTTAAATCATGCAGGCTACCGATAACATAAAGTAGAACCAAATTCCTGCAGGAAACTTCATTGGGTTGCTCCTTGTTTCTTTGTCTGCCTTCTTCAGTAATTCCAGATTGTATTAGAAGACAGAGGCTTTCTGTTACCAGGCTTTTATTTATAATAGAAAGTAGTGCTTCATGTACGTATGAAGACATAGAAGTTTATTAAAAAGAAAAAAGTGGCATGCACAGTGGATGCAGATGTAGACTAGAAAAGACAGATGTGTTCTGCTTCAGTAATCTGGGCTTTGTTGCATTAAGTGCTTGCTAAATACAAATTCTAGAGGTTTAGTTGAAGCTGTAAAATTTGTATATGTGAAAAATGAGCAATGTATGGATAAAAATATACTTAAAGGTGCCATTTTATTAGTTCAGGTAAATAGAATACTGTTCAGGTGTCTCTGTTGCATAAATGGAGTTTAATACTAAAGAAATGCTTCATCTCCTCTACAGATTGCTTAAATATTCAGAACTTCATTTTGATCTACTTCAGTACTAAGCTAGGTAAATTAAAGAATGAAATAATTTAAATAAGTACTCGTTCAGTACTCTTTCAGCTTGATTAAAAAACATTTTAATCCAGATCTTAATTTGTGTTAATAGAATATTAAATTCAGTTTTCATTGTAGTAAATCTTTTAATGAAAGTGATTTTTATTTTGGGAGAATATATGATGCAGTCATCAAAAGAAGCCTTTTGGACTTTCATTAACAATGCAATGCAAGCTTGGGTTTGTGGTGCATGTAACCACTGTGGTTTTGTAAACAGAGGAGCCAACTATACATCATGAAAGCGTGTAAAGTTTAAAATTGCATAGAAGGCCAAGTTAGAGGAGGGAAAATTTGAACTTTTCTTTCCTAAACAAAAATGTTGATCACCTGCAGAAGCATGGATCCACCACCAATTGTCTTCCGTCCCTTTTCATAACGTGTTCTTTCAAACTAGAGCAACAAATACAGCATCATTTTATCCTGTGTTTGGGACAGCCTTGCGAAATGCATACAATGCAAGAGACATTGAGAAGGACATACACCAGACTGTGATCACTGACATGCACAGAGATCCTCATCATCAGAGCATCTTCACTTCTGGAGTAGCATCCAGTGATGGAATTTAGTGAGGATTTCTTGAGTAACACTTTGTTTACTTTGCTATGTTATTTTCAAGTACATCTGATAAATTTCACATAAAATAATAAAATTCTGATCTTGGGTTGCAAAATTAGGATCTTTATAGAAAAGCCATGACCCTTGCATAGAAAAATGTGTTGGAGTTCTGAGTTACTTCTTCAAAAAGCAGTAAGAAAAAGCCTTGTGAAGTAATAAAGTGTCTTTTGGACACTGAAAGCATAAATACCTTCAGGCACTTTAAAATATTTTAAACTATACTATTTTTCCTGTATATCTGCCATCTTAAATTCTTGGGGGGTTTGGTTAAGAAGGAATTTTAAATAATGCTAGTAAAATAATGCTCTCTTCTATTATTTTGTCCTGTAATGCTATCATATTTTGGCAATTAGTCCCAAAATAATTACCATCCTTCCGAAGAAAATGAAAATTTAAGGTCATTAGTGTATGCACGAAAGATTACAAAAACTTCTATAGACCCTGTATACAGGTCAATGTATTTTTGTATGTTTAAAATGAATCAACACTTTTCAGCAAACGGCTGTCTTGATGCATGAATACCAAATTTGTTTTCACTTAATTGACTAACATTTTTGCTTTGACTAGATAATAATATATGAGTAAACTCTGGTCTGTTAGTCACTGAGTCGTATTCTTAACAGTTCTTAGTGATTAGTTAACAAATGGTTAGACTCACAAGTAAAAAGAGAATTCAAATTCTGTGATTGACTTCACAGTTGGCGTTCTAGAATTCACTGTGGAAATAAGTGGATCACCCAAACTTGCTACAATTTCTCCGCTGGGTGACTGGGAGAATCCTACTCTTGCCCTAGTTTAATACCAGATTTATCTGTCTTGGTAATATTGCAAGTGTATTCAACTGTTCAACTCTTATGTGCACAGCAGTCTTCAATGAAAAGAAACAAATTGTTGAATGTGATGTAGATATGTTAAATTGTGCAATCTTTCTTTGCTGAAGGTGACGTTCAGTTTTGCGTGAGGTTCAAGTTAGAACTGTCTGTTCCTGTGCATTGCCCAACTCGTATGCAAACCAGCCAGCCAGCCATTGTAGCCATGGGACTTAATGCACACAGCAGCCTAACCAAAACAATTACAGTTCTTAAACTTGGCGTGAAGGCAATCTGGAACAATTTAAAATGTGGTTTTTGCTGTATCTTATTATGAGATTTTTTTTAAGTCTCTGTTTTTTGTTTGTTTGTTTGCCAGAAACATGCCAAGTTATCTCATGCATTTGTTTACCATAATTGTTGGAGGGTTACATTTCCATTGCAATTTTCAAGAAATAATTCTGTAAACTGTGTTTGCTACTAATTGTTTAGATATCTGTTTTAAAGTATCAGATTATTATTTTCTTTTGCTCAAGAGATATTAAGTCAAATCCTTGGATGTCTCCTGTTTGTTTGATAGCTAAAGTAACTATCTTGCTTGTTGTTCTGGTAGGATGCATCGTTGTCTTCCGCTCTGGGTGTCTCTCTGTGAGGTGCATCTCTGACGCCTCATCCACAATATTTTTCCGATTGATCAGTCCCTCTGTTGATCATAAGTAAAGGGAACTTTTAAGGACAACTTACGTATTGTCTAAACATTTTATTTCTTGCATTTCTGTGAATATAAGGTTGTATTATTTTTTTTGTTTGAAAGTGAAAGCCTGTATTTTTAAAAATAGTTATTAGATCCCTTGGTTTCTTAATTTTCTCATGTATTCTGAAAGGAATCAGTATTTTTAATGACAAGGCAATCCAGATTTTCTAATAGCCATTCATAATGAGCTTTTTAACTTGAAGAGCATAAGGCATTAACAGGTGTGATTGATCTGAAGGGGCATACAGCACCAGTGCAGCGGAGAGGCTTTTTCAAAACGAGATGTTGGCTCTGTTTTTATTGGATGGCATTGTCTTCGTAAATGTGACTTACCACCTTGCAATGGCATGGAGCCATTTTAACAGAAGGATCTGAATATGAGCAACCAAGAGGTCGTGCATGAGAAAACAGTGTGTGTGGAGGACAGGTTTTCCACCTAGCAGTCCTGAAGTGGGAGTCAGTTGACCCCCTTCTAAGTCAGTGGGGAATAGGATATTCAAGCAGTATTTTAGCTGTGTTGCAATAAATGCTGGGTAAATATTACTGTTCTGTGAGATAGTTTTATTTCCTTGTTGGTTCTCTGCTGATACTATATGTAGTACACTTCCTTTGTCATTATTGCTATCTTAATTGTGCTTGATTTTTTTTTTAATAGAGGTTGATCTGACTTTGTAGTTAATTTTAGTGTCTGTTGAAAAAGAAAAGAAGGATGGGGATATGGTTCCCCAACTGCTTATCAGTTTTAAATTAAATTGAATAAAAAATAAAATGCTGTCTTCTAACCATTTTAATAACTGCAAGAGGTGAAAGCAGTTAATACCTATATATTGTTAAGGATACTGTCTTTTCTTTTTCTAACTTCTGAAAAGGAATAGCAATTGTAGAGACGCTTATTCATAATAAAAAGAAGGGCCAATTAACATCCCATACAATGTATGTCTGTTGCGTGCTTCAGAAGGCAGTTTTATTGTTTCAGTTTAATTATTTGGGACATATTAAGTAACAGTTATGTGAAACAACATACTATCAAAGTTTTTTAGAATTTACTTTCCCAAAATTTGTCCTTTCTTTATATGGAATTATTTTTATGTTTTTATCTAATTCAGAGTCTAACTGAAATACCAATATCAATTTCCTACTTGTAATTCATGAGTTGGTTTTGAAAGAATGCTCACTTGTCTGCTCAGCAAAACATTAAAAGAACAAAACAAAAACTGGGCATTCTCATACTGTCCAGCTGGCAGGCAATGTAATTGGCCTGTAAACAAGTTGCATTAATCTCTGAGAAGTGATTTGCAGCAATAGCAAATTATCTCTGTGCTTAGTATAGTAAAAGATTTCATTATAGTTTGATCACATAAAAGCAGACTTTGGAATTGCATTTGTAAATCCAAATGCAGAGGAAATAATTTTTTTGTGGCCGTCTTACTGCCATTCATTGGTGTAAACCACACTTTTCAGACAACTGATGAATTTGCTTACTTATTCTGGAAAATACAAGCATTTATAAACTTTCAGACAGAAAAATAATATTTTGGGCTTTGGGGCAGGTTGGGCCTGTCTTTTAAATTGTTTCTCTTCTCCAGTGCTGGGAAAGTATGTTGTCATTTGACAAATAATTGTGCCTTCTTCTATTTCTCCTTACTTTACCAAGTTATGTTTTCAAAGGCAAGGTTCACATCCTTTCTGCTAAGTTCTGAGGGAGGTCATTATTGAATTGGGGGAGTATCTTCTGTAGATGAGTTAACTTGGAATGAACACTAAACAATAGACAAATTGCTCATCCATTTATATCCACAATTACATTTTTTTGTATGTTTAATTTTTTCCTTAAGTTTTTTCTACAATATTTTTTAAAAGATTAAAAAAAAACAACCCTAGGGAATGTCTCTGAAAAAACAGCATTAAATATATTTACAAGGTTCATTGTGCATTACTGTTAGTGATGTAGTTGCACAGCTTGACAACAGAGGGAAGAATTGCACAACAGCAACAGTCAGTTGCTTCACACTGCTTTTTATGTAGAGACAGCTGGTTAATTTTGTTTCAGACATTCAGTTTGAGTATTTTTATTTCCCTTGTAATCTTAACTTGAAAAAGTCTCTTTTTTTCCCTCCAATTTTCCAGTCTTGGAAGTAGATAAAATTCAGTACATTCATTGTAATTAGAATATATGTGTTCCCCAATAAAAATTTGTTATCCCTGTTAGCAGCTTAAAATACCTTTTGAGTTTTCATCTAAACTTGTTCATATACCAAAAAAAGTAGCCTTTTTCATTAAATGCAGTAATTAAATACTCATGCCTTTGTAATGGCATTCCTTTTTCTAGGTGGCTGGGATCAATCATGGCTGTAAAAACTTGTATTAGTTCTTGGTTATCAAGAATCACAGAATTCCTTACTTGTTTTATTCTGAAGTGTTCTAGAAACACGTACCAAAACATTTTGTTTCAGGTTCAAAAGTGTCCTTTTCCCATATGAAGTGTAGGGGTGAAATGCATACTAAGATTAGAGCTTTGTTCACACATCACACAGAACACTGACAATAAATTGTTTGTTTCTTATTTCAAGATATATACTTACTGCCATTTTAAGAATCTGTTTAGTGTTCGAGATGGTTTCTTTGATCTAGTATAGCTGTAGTTAGGATTTTTGAAGCTGATAATGCTTCAAAATAATAATGATATTAAAAACCCAAACTCCTTTTTATAATCTGCCATAATCCTTAAGTGAATTTTTAAGGATGTCCTCTTTCATGAGTGCATTACTAGATACATAGAATACACGTTTTAGTCCAGTTCTGTAGGTTATTCTAAGCAGGTTGCCCAGGATCATGTCCAGATGGCTTTTGAATATCTCTACAAACTCTGGGCAACCTGTCCCAGTGCTCAGTCACCCTCGCAGTGAAGAAGTGTTTCCTGATGTTCAGATGGAACCTCCTGTGTTTCAGTTTGTGCCCATTGCCTCTGGTCCTGTCACTGGGCATTGCTGAAAATAGTCTGATTCAGTCTTAATTATACCTTGCTTTCAGGTATTTGTATACATTGATGAGATGTCTCTGAGCCTTCTCTTCTCTAGACTAAACAGTTCTAGCTCTCTCAGCCTTTCCTCGTATGAGAGATTCTCTAGTCCCTTAATCATCTTAGTGGCCCTTCTCTGGACTCTCTCCAATAGCGCCATGCCTCTCTTGTACTGGGGAGCCCAGAACTGGACGCAGTACTCCAGATGTGGCCTCACCAGTGCTGAATAGAGGGGAAGGATCACCTCCCTTGACCTGCTGCCAATGTTCTTCCTAATGCAGCCCAGGACACGGTTAGCGCCTTTGCCACAAGGGTGCATTGCTGGCTCATGTTCAACTTGGTGCCCACCAGGTCCTTTTCTTCAGAGCTGCTTTCCAGCTGGTCGGCCCCTAGCATATACTGGTGCATGGGGTTATTCCTCCCTGGGTGCAGGACTTTGCACTTCCCTTTGAACTTCATGAGGTTCCTGCCTGCTGAATTCTCCAGGGGTTGAAGTCTCTCTGGCAGCACAACAACGTGGTGTATCAGCCAGTCCTCCCAGTTTTGTATCATCAGCGAACTTGCTCTGCCCCATCCAGATCACTAATGAGGATGTTGAAGAGGATTGGAGCCAGTTTTGTCCCCTGGGGAACACTGATAGTCACTGGACTCCAACTAGACTTTGTGCCACTGGCTGAATATGGATTACAAAAATGAATACTATTATTGATAGTACTAAGAACATATTATTCTGTGATAGAAATTTAGTCTTATTGTGTAATAATAAAAATAGAACTTGTGATATCAAGGTGTGTCTTTCAGTGGTCGCTGTTTTCTCATTTTTTGCCTTGGCCCCTTTTAGAGATGGGACATAGGAATTGATTTGCCTTAGACCCTACACTGGATCAGTGGCAGTCATAGCGGTAAATTGTAGAGATTCCTACTTTTTAAAGCTATGCTATATTAAGTTCAGTTTTTGTTAGACTGTTGCCTCACAAGTATATGATCTAAAACCCTGACTTTGATTTAATATTTATCATTAATTAGGGAAGTGACTTGCTCCTTTATTTACAGACTTCATCAGTGCAAGCTGCTTGTTAACTTATCATTCACTTAATATTCCTCATGTCAGTGATAAGCTAATGTTCAGAACACAGATGTATTAGGTTGCCTCCATATGGTGCTTTGTCTAATGAATCAATTAGCTATTTTGGAAAAAATCCTTGTGAAGTCGTTTTTTTCTTGTGGTGAAAAGTCATCCTACAAATGGTGGAACAGTTTCTCATTGATGTTTGTGTTCGAGCATATTTAGGCAAAAACTTTGCAATAGTTTTGCTAGGTTCTCATTTAAATTTTCTTTGCACTTAGGAAAAGCGGGGGGGTTTGTTTGCTTTAAAGTTTATATCTGGCAGATTTTGAAGAGCTCTGTGAGTCAAATAAACATATCAGGTGATACACCTCTATTCTAGTACCTGTATCTTTGCCGCTTCTATGGCATGCAGTCTTTCAGCTTCTTTGAGAAGTTGGGTTTTTTCAAATTGTTAACAATTCGTTTAATAGTGCAATGTCTGTTTCAAATGCTTGCAAAGTAAACATTTGCACATGCAAATAGAGTAACATATGGATGTTTGTGGATTTGGCACTGTAGATTTGTGGAGTCACAGAAACTTCAATACTTGTGCCTTGCTTTTGAAGGACAAAAATAGAGTATCTCAGGTCAGACCCGGTATTACAATCAGTGTTCACACATCGTATGTCAGTAGCCTGTGATTTTGGCTTGCTCAATATTAAGTTAAAACAACTTTTCAACAAAGAAACTATGTACTACTTGTGTTCTCTTCTGACAGTGAAAATGGGTGGGTTTTTATATTAAAAAAAAAAAAAAAGACTTCATCTTTGATAAGATGTGGATATTTAAAACTTAACTGTTTGAAACTTGAAAGGCAGAAACATTAAAGATGAAAATTTAAGATGGTTTTGCATTAGCTTCTGAGGATTATAAATTTGCTACATTCTGACAAGGTATTAAACTGTACTGTTTATCAGTCAAGTCTATCAACTTTGAGTTTTTATGTTAAATGTTCTTTGCATTGTCTGGGGCATTTTAGTTCGCATTGCATATTTTTCTACGTACAATATTGGTTGTTATAAATTGTTTCACTTGTATTACACTGATTAAAGGACAGCTTTAACAGCTAACATAATATTGGACTCTCAGTTTAAAAACACAAACAAAAAAACCCAACACAACCCCCCTCCCCTGTTTCCTGACTGAAATTCTTACGGAGAAGTTGCAACTGTTCTAAAAGAGAAAAATAAAGCAATATGATAGACCCTGTTAAGGTGACAGGGAAGAAGCAAGGATCACTTTATGTTGACCAAATACAATTGCTTATTATGAAACTGAGTTGTTTTGGTTGGGAGAACCAGTGTACCTAGGTACCAAATATAGCATATATGTAGCCATCCACAAGATATCATAAAAGTGTGTATTTTACTGTTGTCTTCTCAGACGGAGGGAGTTATACTTCCTATGCTGTTTAGTTCTCCATTCCCTGTGAAACTGCCTTACTTATATTTCATCTACTTTGAACAGAAAAATTAATATGTTGTACCAGCTGCCAACTGTGTTAAGTTGCATTATAACTAGTATAAATAATTTGTTTTTAAAAAGGCATACAGCTAAAACTTTGTGTTGGAAAATCTTACCATGTTACTGAAGATAGCTTTAAAATAATGGTATTGAAATAAGAATTATTCTAGTCTTTCACATTAATTTTTCAAGTAAGAGGATATTATAGCACCCATAAAACCACTGTAAAATACTTTTCCTGGAAATGTTTAAGGGGATGTGTCAGACTTGTCTCACTGTCTAAAAGATGCTTGTTAACTTCAAATATTACAGTAAACTTTGAGAACTCCTAAGTTTGAATCTCTTAATTAGAACTAATTATTCAGCAATGAAAATCTTGCCAAATCTGACTTTTTTTTTATATATATATTTTTTAGCCTCTTGATAGTAGAGTATGTTGTCAGTTTTAACATCACTGCTGAATTTTTTGCTTAACTCACCCCCCTCTTCTTTTCCCCCTGTACTCCCCACTCCACCCAGTACCCACTGGTATTGCCTGCTGTGGAAAGCTCATGATCCTGCTTATGTGGCAGGGGTTGGCTCTGTCACCATTACAGCTGTGTGCAGCTCTAAATAGGACTGGTGTTGCACAACACATTTTTCAACACTTAGTATTAAATACCAAATTCTCTAATTAGCCAGTCACACAAAAATTGCACATATATATGTGAAAAGCGACGACAACAAAAGTAATTTGGAGTAGATGTTAGGTACTGTCATGCATGGCCTCTTGGGAAGTCTGGCTTAAACAGATTAAATGATTTCTTGTTGTTCTGTTTAGAATATATTAGAAATAATTGCAGACCTGCACTTGAACTGTTTTCCTAACAGAAGTAGTATTTTGGTAATGTTTAATGGCAAGATAAAAATGAGGTCAAATAATGTAACTCTCAAGACTTGTAATATCTTTAATATTGCACATCTAAATCACTGTTAGCACCAAACATCCTTTACGTGTTTACATGTGAAGGTGTCACAGTGAGATCAGCATTGTAATTCTACTAGAGGAAGCTGTTTCTTTAACGGTTATCTGTCCCTCTCACCTGGGCTCAAACAGCAAGCAGCCAAGAAACTGTAACAAGATTATGATCATGTGAGGAAAAAGAGACAGGGATAGAGAAAAGGGAGAGGCAGTGGTGAAAGCACATCCTGCAGAAGCTGTCCTTTACGGCTGCCTTTAAAAAAAAAAAAAAACCCCAACCAAAAACCCAGCAGGGATTTTAGCTGTGCGTTGATATTTAGAAAAGCAAGATTGTTTTAAGTCACAACTTGCTTAACATAGTGTGTCTGGTATTGCTGTGCTACCATGCTGCTTCTTTACACCTTTTTAATTTCTTCCTTAGAATCAATCTACCGACGTGGAGCCAGAAGATGGAGGAAGCTGTACCGAGTGAATGGGCATTTGTTTCAAGCGAAACGTTTTAACAGAGTGAGTACTGTTGCATAAAATGTTGGGTTTTGGTAATGTTCTGTGGTAATTGTTTTCTCAGTCTGTGCTTTTTCTGTATTTGAGTGTTGAAAAGAAAGGAAGATGCTTATTCATGTGACTTTCAGTCTATGCAGTGTTATTCAGGTCATTACAATCGGAAGAACTTGAAAGTCTTTGAATCTGGGATGGAGTTAATAATATGATTGGTGGAAATTATTTATTTTTAAAGCCTCTAAAAAACTGGTTTTGTGACTATTTAAACTGATGCATACTTGGAGCAGTTTTTCCCCTCTCCACTCTTTATGTGGTTTTGATTGCTTGTTAGCATAATCTTTTGCCTTCAGTACTTTTTGTCATTCTTAAAGATTAGAGCTCTTGACGTTAGCTTTAACTATTCTGAATCTGAGATACTACATAATCTAATTAAGAAAAAAGAATCTGGTTTATTGAGCTAAAATACAACTGCGTTGAGAGTCTGTCTTAATCCACATAAGCAAGTGAATGTAGCTTTAAGGCTGAGACACCTCCTTCACTTATCCCTTTATGCCTAAGTACTGCAGCATATATACAAATGTAGTATACGCTTTTGGGAATTCCATACAAAAACTGAGTACAGTGAGGTGAGTTAACTTTTTGATTGAGCAGTAACGCTTTTTTTTTAAATTAAATTAGCATTTTTTTTTCCTAATGCTCCCCACCCCAAAACTGCATTGAAAGAAGGAAAAGGCCCCTAAAACTCAGTATCTTATCACTAGATATGTGAAAAAGTCATATATTTGAATTATAACATGCATTTGTAGACTGTGGTGTACCAAATCAATTTTATTAATTTATAGTATGAAATGTATACTTTTTTGTGCTTATTTGCTACGTAGTTAAAACATATTTCTTTGAAACGTTGTGAATGCATACCTGCCACATTAATAATCCATAAAGTTATAGATAATGATGTTTTAATTGAAATTAGGCAAATAGTGAATTTGTCAACATTTGTCAACAATCCTAAACAAAACTACTTTGTTGTAACTGTCTGTATAGAAGTGAAATCATATAAAGCCAGAACACAAACCATATCCGACTGAAGTTAGTAATAAAGTTGACATGAACTGTAAAGTGTGACATTAAAATGTATAAATTAATAATAAATTTTGGTCAGATATGTATATGTATTACTGAATTAGATACCAAATTTTAATGTTGACTGAATTAAGACTGGAGTATTACCTTATGAATTTATTCCTTTTTCAAAATAACCTTTTAAAACTTTTTCAGATAATTCAGGTAAATGAACACATGCAAGAATCTAAACTTTAATCTTGTTGAACATAATGTAAAGGTTAACTTGTTGTTATTGCTGTGTTTGTATGTGTTTTGGAGAGGTTATATGAGAGGGATACCTGTGTTACTGAAGGAATTTGGGAGCTGCCCCTACATCCTTCCCCCCCACCCCCTCGCTTCCCTGCATCTGACTGAAGTAAATGAGATTATTTTCTTGTATGTCATTTCCAGGGCCTAAGACATTTTATTTAGTCTTAATATTACTGCTGCCAAACCTATAGAAGAATACTGAAGGAAGTCTGATGGACCAGGAATTTTGAAAGAAGTGGCTATAGATGTCCAAGGCTTCCTCTTTTATTAGGCAGTATGTTTTTTGTTTTTTTTCCTGGGCAATGCAGTTTGGGTTTCTCCTAATCAAGGAGGACTGGCTGTGCAGATGAATGGGATGTAGTTAAGCTTTGTTTTCTACAACTGTCAAAATATAAGAAGGGCAATACAGAAAATATTTTTTAAAAATGATCCATTCTTTGATCATTATTTCTTCCCCCCCATACTACTAGTAAGGATTTGTAGTAGTTTAACGCTTTTGGGCAGGACACTGTGTGTGATTCATTAGTCTGAGGATCTGAATAACCACACTCTAACTTGCAGTTTGCTGGGAGGAACAGACTTTCACTGTTTTGTGGCTTTGGGACAGTTGCAGAGTTCTGTCTACGCCTGAAATGGGGGATGAGTGCAGGACTTCATGTGCAGCTTGCAGAATGATAGGCAATGTCCTAGCCTGTTACAGTAATTACTGGAGAAAATTTGCAGATAGGGAATAATGAGTAAGTCTTCTGTTGGCAACCTGTGCACTGTGTAGAGGGATAACTGAGGCTAGGTGACTTCTTGGCGTGCAAGAATCTCAGATTGCTATTTGGCATTTTGGGTCAAGTGGATAAAATGACCACAGCACACAAACACTGGAAGAATTATTTTAAGACCTGCCCTGTTAAAGTCAGCAGTAGAATGTCTGGCTTCTTAATTTGTCCTCATTTTGATTTAATTTATTGAGATGCCATTTTGTTGCATGTATAAAAAAGGCCATGTATTTTTGATATTAAATAGTGCAACATACAGAGGTTTTACATCAGACTTGGTAGATGAGTTTTAATTATGCAGAGTTTCTACTGATGTTCTACCACTGTTAAAGTATATAGGTGCAGATATAAAACATTCTTCATACTTGTCTTTTGTAACGTTTTATGCCAGTGTTCTCCAAAGCAGTCAGTTTGGGTGCTTTTTATGCATAATTGTGTAGTACAAATTCCTGTCAGTTTTGTTTGGGTAACCTCTGTCAGAACCTGAAATTCAAAATATACTTATTCTCTAAGAATGATTTGCTAATGTTAGGCTGTAATGTGTTCCATATGTTTGAAATATTTGTTTTCTTAACATTCATTAAAAAAGTACTGCATTTAGCTGAATTCTAAGTATGAATTGTAACCTTCAGTTATTAGGGAAACCCTGGATATTCTACAAGAATTATTATTGAAGATCTATTAGGAGGTGACTAGGATGGGTTCTTGTAGGGTGGATTCTTGCTGCTAGATAACTACTCACCTACAGAAAGGAATTGAGAATTGAATTGATAATATGCATTCTGGCTTTTAGAGAGCGTATTGTGGCCAGTGCAGTGAAAGGATATGGGGTCTCGGAAGGCAAGGCTACAAGTGTATCAACTGCAAATTGTTGGTCCATAAACGTTGTCATATACTTGTTCCACTGACCTGCAAAAGGCATATGGTAAGTTTGCATTCTGTATAAAGCTAAGATGTTTCATTGCATCCTGTGTTGCTGTTTGTAGATGTGCATCTGAAGTAATTAAATGCTGTGCATGGTTGTAGTTTTGTAATACGTGGTGGTATTTGGTTTTCAGCTTCTGAAATATCTATGGAGGACAAGCCTTTGGATTGTGAGCAGTAGAGACAAAGTGAGAAAAGAAAACTTGTGATATGACTTAAGTGTGAGCAAGCTTGAGTTTGACTTCTCCAGTAGACCTGTTGTATTTTACAGATAGATAAAGAGTTGTCATTGACAATCTTAGCGTTTGTTCTTTTTAGCCTATGGGAATGTTTTAAGAACTAAGGCACTAGTGTGCTTTTGCACTACCACTTGCAAAAAGGCTTGTTGCTTTCATCTTCTTGCCATCTCAGTTTCTCCAGTACTATTCTCATCCCCTCCATTCCCCTCATATATTCCGGTGGCAACGCTAGTGTCTTTCCTAGGCTTTAAACATTAGTCTATATCCCTGAATTTTAGCCCTTCCCCATATTCATCACAGAATATAACCAGTATCTCGCTGGTTGTTGCATGACGTTGTCTCTAACTCAAAACTTAAACCAGTATTTTTCTTTATTGGTATTGCGTATGATGTGCGTTGACATGACTAGATTCTTTGCCAATTTATTTCTGCATGTTGCTATACCTACTAGAATAGTCCTACACGTCTCATTGAGTTGTGAATGAGACCAGGGGCCAAATGTACTGTAAAACTATTTGGTATTGTGATCTTTACCAATTTATGCAATACCCTTGCATGATGAGTAACAATTAATGTTTTTTAAACAGGAAAGGAATATGCCAGTGCTCTAAATTGAGTGTGTTACAGCATGCTGAAGTGTTTATTTTGTTACAGTTCCCTGTGAAACAGACTCAGAAGTCTTAAATAGAATTAAAGTTTGAACTTTGCAATAAAATATACTAATATTTTAGAAGACAGCTAAACATCTGTTGTAGTTGCAGAGAACAGTTGACATAGTATTTAAGCTTTTGGTAGGCTGGTTTTATAATGCATTACAAAATGTTAATATTCGGAAATACTTTCTACAAAATCCAGTTTTCATTCTGGAAGATACAAACGTAAGGTTCTCGTTGTATTGTAGTTGTATGGCAAGACATGCTCACTTAAAAGGAACTGCATAAACCGACGTTTTTTTCCTATATAACTTATGTATTTTGCAAGGATTCGGTCATGCCTTCCCAGGAACCTCAGTTAGATGATAAAAATGATGAAGTTGACCTACCTTCAGAAGAAACTGATGGAAGTGAGTACTTTCTTGTTAAGTTGGAATTCACGTGTTTCCCCATTTGGAGGCCCAGTTTCCACTCTACCTGTTTGGGGGTTTTTTAAAGTTTACTTTGGATTAGCTCTAGTTTAGTCCAATGGACTAAATGCTTATTAGGGACTCAGTTACAGTAAACGTACCTCTGGAGCATATCGTCTGGTTCGGTTTCATCCTAAATTCATATGCTCTGAAACCATTCCAGAATGTGAAGTTGAGCACGGAGCAATTGGCGACAATCGATTTACTTTTTAAAACAAACAAAACCCCTGCACTTCAGATCGAAACTATGATGCCAATATAAGTGCACCCTCAGACTTTAAGAATTTCTTAATTTTGTGCAATTTGGAGTACTCTTTCTAGGTTAATATTTTTGATGGTTTAACCTGTCTTCTTTTAAGGGCCCATTTATCATACCCATTCTCCAAAATGACTCTGGCTTTGTCAGATACTATTATGAGCTCAAAGGTTCATTGATGAATTTCTCACTGTCTCAGAGTTGGTTGTTTCTGCAGTGCCCGTAGGACCTGCTGTCAGGACTACAAGAATAAAGTAGAAAAATTTGATCAGCTGTCCCGTAGTATTTAAAGCAAACTGCTGACCATAAGCTACTAAATCATCTTTCCATGTATCAATTTTTAAAATTATTTCTGATTAAGGCCTTAATAACCGTATTACTTATTTGATTTCTTTTCCAGTTCCCTACATTCCTTCAAACCGGAAACATGACAACATTAAAGATGACTCTGAGGTATTTTTTAAAAATACTGTTTTAATTCACATTTATACACTCTTAATCATACAACTTTTTATAAAATAGCTAATTATTTGTCCTATTTTTTTCTGCTACCTTTTAAAAAAAGAAGTCTGGGTTTTCTTTCTGAAAATTGATTTTTTTTTTTTAAGCATTTTTGTTGGATTTTTCAGATTTCTTCTGTATACAGCTCTTGTTATCCCAATCATGATGCGACAAAGACTTTTTGGTTTTTTTTTTTCTCCCCTCCATTCATGTTGGAACAACAGTGATTTAGCAGAGGGTTTGACTTTATTGGTCCTTGCAGCAAATGGTGGCTTTGACATTGTCTTGGCTGCTCTTTCTAATGGTTGTACACTCTTTATCACCCTCAGGCTACCTCTGCAGGCTATCATTATGAAAGTTGGTTCAGTCTGATAATACATTAACTATCCATCTCTCTGACATGTTTCATATAAATAATACCTAATAATTTATAGACAACTCCTGTGGATATACAAGTAGAATAACATACACTTAAACTCTGTTTTTCAGCTCTTTTGTAGACGGCCTGACACAGTCTCTGCATACCACGAATGTTGTTCCCTTAAAGCAGTTTGAAAAATCCCAATACGCTTTAATTCTAAAGGGCTTCAAGACATTTCTTTTAAAAATGCTTCTGGCATATTTAATAAATAGGATGCACTCTGCAGAACACTAACAGTTAGTTTGATATCCCACTTTTAACGAGCCTGCACCTTTTTTTTTCCCTCTACCTCCACTACAATACTTGTCACTACCATTATTTCATGCTTAAGTAGTTCCTGCTCTTGGATAAGTGACTGCCTTATTTTCAGTCACATGTCTTTAGATTTTATCTCAAGTTCAGAGATGGAAGGGTATAGATTTAAAACACATCAGAGAATTTTAATTGCTGTCTAGAATTGCTGACTTCTGCTATGGTTAGTGCTCAGGTAGATACTGTTTGTGTTTAAATTTTGATAGGTGCTGTTTGCTCAACTGTCCTGAATTATGCTGTTCTGATTTTCCCACCTTACTTTTGAGCTTTACTAAAATAATTTAAGGTATCCTACAGAGAGGAAGTGGCATTCTGGGCGCTTTGTTGACTAGAATCTTTAAGCTCAGAGCAATCTCTTCTAATAGCAGTCAATCCTAGGTCAAGATTCTTTATATAAATACTTTCCATAGTTCAGCAGAATGCTCATCTGTCTACAAGTACAGTAGTATGAGGTCAGATAAAAATAGGCCATGGAAGTATGTCAAAGCATTGTATATATTGGTAAAACATGAAACGTCAAAGTACATGCTGCATTTGTCTAGTTCAGCTGCTTGATCTTCAATCTCATGTATTCACATCTAATTCCAGCAAACAGTCAAGATAAATTTTATCTTTTTAAATAATGAATTTTAAAATAACATTCTTCATAGTGGAATATTTCCTGCAAATTCTCACATTTGAGAAACTGGCATCTGCTTCTGTATGTTCCCCGGCACCTATTAGAAATCTTCATTAAAACTGTAGTGAACTTGATACAGACAGCTGTTGCCTAAACTGAAACCAAGACGGGTATATTCATTATATAACATTCATTAGCAAATCATTGTTTCCTTATCCATCCTCTTTTTAGATAGCCTTCATTAATTTGTACCACAACATCTGTCAGAATATGAAAGATGGTCTTCACTTTGTGCAAAGGATAATTCTACATGGCCTGTGGTTCAAGAATTTGAATAAAACCGCATTTCTCAAGGCATCGCCTTCTGTTTTCCAGTAGGGAATATTTAAATGATTCATTGAACAAACTACTGCTTTGAAAAACAGTAACTTTTAGTAAGAGCAAAACCAATACCAACCAAACATTTCTAAACGAATGTGTTATAATCAGCCATTCAGATCTGTGTGCCAATGACAATGACAAGCAAACTCAGCAAATTCTGTCCAGTGGTTAAAGACCTCTTTGCTTTAATAGTTACTTGCTATGAAAATGTCTTCTGTTTCTAGCATCTGTTTCTTTTTATACAGGATATCAAACCAGTCATTGATGGAATGGATGGAATTAAGATTTCTCAGGGGCTTGGACTACAGGACTTTGATTTAATCAGAGTTATCGGACGTGGAAGTTATGCCAAAGTTCTTTTAGTTCGGTTAAAAAAGAATGATCAAATTTATGCTATGAAAGTAGTGAAAAAAGAATTGGTCCATGATGATGAGGTAAAAGGCTGTGTTAATTGCATTCTGTTACATATTGTAAAAACTTAGTATGCTTTAACAAAAAAACATTCAACTAAGAAAGCAGCTAAGGTTTTAGACATTTCTGTAATAGAAGTTCTACTGACTTTTGAACTCATTTGTCATCAACTCTCTGCATGAAGCTCCAAGATTAAATCTGAGAGAAATGTCCCTTATTTTAATAACAGTTAACACTTATTAATAGTTTTAGGATGCACGTGAAAAATATTCCAACCTGGATGTGCTAATCTGTAGGTGATGAGATAAATAGGGTGGAATTTGGGCACTTAATTTTGAAAGAAAACGAAGATGTTTTCCAAGGCAAATGAATGTAGCTGCAAAGTATTGTCTGTATTTCAGAATGGGAGCTCAAACTGTGTTCTTACAGTCACGATTATAGAGCTTATGTGCAAGTGACACAGTACTCTGGAATATTTTTTTCCATGGGTTTAAAAAAGTTATGCTGCTACCATTTGAGGTCACTAACTGGCATGTGAAAAAAATTCTGTCTGCCACAGAACTCAGTGTTGCGTTTCTCGATTATTTTCAAAATCCTGTTGAAATTTTTTTAATACTGGATCTCAAATGCACAAGTAGGGGGGGGGAGAAAAAGAAAAAAACCCAACCCTTCATCTTTTTCCTTTAATATTCACCCTTCTTGAAAGGTATAGATTTTATATCCATTCTATTTTTTTTTTTGTAAATGTGATGAACCAATCACAGCAAGCAAGGAGGGCAGATTTGAACCACCTACAACGCCATTAGACTGGAACCTGCCGTGTTAAGTAATGGAACAGGGTAATGGGGTAACCGGAATCCACGTGGTCAGACCACAGCCCTGATAAAACAGCTGAGAGACCTGACAGAACGATAACAAGTGGTGTCGGGCTACCAGCTTTATTGGAACGCTGCAGTGTGACATGCTCACGCAGGAGTGGCAGTATGTATGATGGGGTACATAAGGTATGACACAAATATTTGAAGAGTAAAGAAGTACTGTGTCATCCTTGTGGGTGGAATCCCAAACTCTAATAAAATAAAATTTTAAAAGAAATGGACAAGCAGTCTCACCTCATAGGGAATTTCTTATATAGCTGTTCTTACAATAGAAAGTGAATTTGTCAAATAGAATGCGATTTTTAAGCTGATGACGTTATATTAATTTTATGCTGTTAGGAAGACTGGATTTCTTGAAAGTAGGATGTTGGGCAAAAAAACAAAACACATTGTTTTAAGTACTGTTTGTGTTGGTAGTTTCAATCAGTTTCTCTGGCTGCCATTTTTGTCATTATTCCAGAGGCTAGGGTTAGAAGAGTAAAGTTGTAATGTTCTTCTAAAATACTTTGGCTTGCTCATTTATTTGATGTTTGTTTTTATGACCGAAGATTAGACTGTTGTGTGGTTTATTTGCTCTTTCCTTTTTAACGTGTGTTTTTCCAAGAAGGTAGAAGCTAAAGAAAAGTATTATTTAATGAGTTACGCAGTTGCTCCTGAGAATCAGAGGTAGATGAGAAAAGTCTTTCTTGAATAGTGGCTCTCATAGATAATTACATAGAACATTGAGCTAATTGGTTTTTATTTTCCATAAGATAGGCTGTATAATGAAATTCTGGGAATTGATAGGAAATTCACTGAATTCTGTGAATGCATGAGATATTGCAAGTAATGGAAATTTCACCTAGGAAGTGTTTCATGGAGAAAGAAAGTTAATTACATAGCAAGTGTCAGTATGTTTAAATCAGCTAGTGCTTTCCAGGTAATGGTTGATATTGGAGAGAAGTAAAGATTCTTTTCTAAATGAGATTGAAGCAAATCAAATACCTGGGCTTTTGCTATTAAATTTTTCTAAGCTTAATCTTCTTAACAGTAGTGCACTAGTATAATACTAATGTACTAGTACACAAGTACAATAATTAAGGGGTTAGTTTAAAGAATCTTTAAGAGAAGCTCATTCAGTAAAAACAAAAAGAAGTGGACGTGTTTGTTGTTTTATTCAAAATTGGATTCTTGGCTCATGTTTGGATCCAGGTTTACCCTTCCAAGGTGTTACATCTTCAGGAGTGTCTGAACACAAAACATAACAGATTTCTTTAATTTGATGGTGACGTTTCTTGATTTCCTTTGAGACTTCAGTTTCACTAACTATTCTTGACAGGAAGGCCTGGTTTCTCAAGTATGTGTCTTTGTTGTCTCCAGATTGATTGGAAAGCTGGAAGTATCTGTTGGAAATGGAGAATTTTTAGAACAATTATATTTCTAGTTTGTTGGCAGGGTACTGAGTGTTTGCAGGGTGGAACATGATTGGTGTATTGCACGAAGAGTGAATATCTACTGCTAAAACCAGTTGTCCGTAAGGTTTAAATTTTGTATGGTTATTTGAAAAATGATTAAATGTTTTGTTATTACAGATCTGAATTTTGCAGTACTATGCTAGTATTATTCAAATTTTGATAGGTTTTTATTATATGGCATTGCACTGGGTATTCAGGACTTCTCCCTGTTGAAGTATTAAGGGTAGTCTGTGATACTTTTAAGAATGATTTTGATTGGACAAACTAATCAGGTTTTGGTAGTTTCATTGAATTCATTTTGAGTTTCGGATGAGAAAATGAAGTTCAGTTTATTTGAACTTTATAAAACTGGAGATTCACATTGCTTCTGTTACGGGCATGAGTTGCTTCAGCAGCCTTAGGATCATTTATCTAAGATAATTGAATTTATTTCTATGAAGCGGTATGAGCAGTGTATCAAATATTGCAGACGTATGATATTTTTTAATGGCTTAAATTTTGTGCAGACCTTTCTAAATGGTTAAGAAACTTCTGAATATATAATTGAATTAAAATGTTTTATAACTTTCTCCAGATTTTAGGGGGTTTTGTCTTTCTGAAGAACATATGTAACAATGGTATATGTAAGGGAGCATAGATGTTCACAATTTCTTTTCTGGGAATACCCACAGTGGTTATCCAGCAGGAGTTCTGATTGTTCAATTACTCTATTTCAGGATATTGATTGGGTACAGACAGAGAAACATGTGTTTGAACAGGCATCCAGTAACCCATTCCTAGTTGGTTTACATTCATGCTTTCAAACAACAAGTCGGTAAGAAAGATCTGAAATTATTTTGTTTTGAAAATCTTGATCATTGTACTAACTGCTTCTCATAAAGCAACCATAACCACTGCCATCACACAGTCAGTAATTTTTGGAAGGAAGCGTTAGTATCGTCAGGGATTCACTACTACAACAAAGCCAGTTCTAGCGGGGTAGCTTAGCCAGTGTGGTGTGGAGAAAAAGGCAGGGTTTTCCAGGTCCAGATCTGAAGGGAGAAGATGAATGAGAATGAGGAGGAACTGTGAGCTGTCTTACTGAGCACAGGCTGTGTGGCTTCAGGAATAGGAGGATGGTAGCAGGGTAAAACAGAGCTTTGTAAGAGATTAGTTTATAATAACTGATCCTACTGAGGAAGGCCGAATCAGTTCTCAGAGGGCCAAACTGTAGTTCTCTGTTCTTCAAAATAGCCTAAGAGTTGGGCTGCTCAGTAATAATAGTTTTTAATAATAACTTAAAAACCTACATGTGTATGAAGTATTTTTTACCTATATGAGGCTTATGAGCCCTTAGCACATATTGATGAAGTATGTGATTTCATTTGAAAAAGTGCTTAATAAACTCTTAGCTACTTTGAAATACTAGTTTTTTGTCCTTGTGTGCAGAATCCGAAGTGGATTAGTTGCTTCTTACTTTGTAATTGGAATATGAAGAAAATCAAGGACAACTTTTATGCCCATGCTTATGTATGTCACTGGGGAATTTGGATGTGTGTGGGTTTTGTGGTTTATTGGGATTTTTTTGTTTTCACAGGCACCTGTTTACCATTACAGTTTTATAATGCCTAGTGCCATATGTATCATAATCAGAAGATAAAAGTCATTCTGTCTGGCTTACTTGGACGGCATGCAGTGTAGAGTGCAAAGAGTTTTAAGAAGTTTTCATGGGTTATCTAGTCATTTATCCTTAAGAATAATCGCTTGTTCATTACAGTGTGTATTAGTCATTTTTAAAATATGAAGACATGTACTGTACGATTTCTTCAGCCCCCAAACTTTCAACCCCTTAATGGTTACAGTCATAGGAAGTAGCATTTTCCTAGCAGGGAAAACATAGGTGAGATAAAGGAAGTAAAGAAGCTGTATGAAGAGCGTTTTGAAGGTACATGGACTAGGGAGATTTTTGGAGCAGGGAGGAAGAATGATCTCCAAAGGTGACTGACTAAGGGTTTGACCAAAAGAAATTTGTCTTGCAGACAGAAAAAAAAAAAATCTTTAGACAGCTAACAAACTGTTGTGAAACAGTTAAACCAACATTCACAAACACCTTCTCACCAAATACTAGGTAGTATTGACCATCTTATATAAAAATTCAGGTGGTCAGGCAGGGCGAAGTATTGAGGATGAGGTTTCTTATAAATATTGGAAAGAAGAAAAAGGCTGAAGTCAGCAATAGAAAGATCCTTTGCATGCCACTTTGGTAGTTACGCTGACATAGTTGAGGAGCAGAAATAGAAAAAAAATATGCTGAACGTAGTCAAAGCTTTCTGTATTCCTGTTGTATCTTTAGGAGTCCTGTTTTTCCAGCCTAGCTTCTCCTTGCAGTGAAACTAGAGTTTTTTGTTTATAACTTTAGCCATTTGCCATGGATGTAGCCATAATGTCACGAATTCACAATTGGTTATAGCTGTAATGTTATAAAATTACAATTACAACCTCATTACAGGAGCAAAGAGAAGCACGAAACTGATCTCAAGTGAATAAATTTATCAATGTCAGATTGTGTTAACTGGCCCAAAGAAAACAAGTTCCAAAGGAACATGTTCTTTCTCTTAAATAGAATTTTAAATGAATTTTTAAGATAAAAGAAATGTGTACTCGAAAAAGATGCTAACTGATGCTAAATGTAGCTGTTTACATTGTTTCAGATACTAGTGATGCTTGTTTTATTATCCTAATAAAATATGTGCCTTGGGCTTGCCCAGAATTGCCAGATAAGTGTCTTCTGAGGATGGCAATAATCTGAAACCTCCATCCTGCAAAACCATTGGTGTTTGAGTAAATCCTTCTAAAACCAGCGAGGACTGCCAGTATTCACACACTTCCGTGCTTGAACATGGCTTGACACAAGCAACTTTACATCACAGGTTCTGAATGGTGATAAAGCTTTGGAAGCTTCTAAATAGGAAAGGAAAGTTGGAAGCAAAAAATATCAGAAATGCTGTAATAAAATACTCAGGGCATTGTTATCTATTTTATTTATTGTTTATTTAATTTCAGTTCAGTGTTTATATTCTTGTGGGGAGGCCACTGAAAGACTTGCAAGCTGGGTTGTGTCCAGTAGTTTTTCCTGGTTTACCTTTTAAGTCTTCCAACACTTCAAGTGTTTCAAATGAAGAATCCTTTTCAAAGGAAAAAAAATATTTAATTGTTACCAATTAGAATGGGCTGAGAGACTGGAGCATGTGTTTTCCAAATGGAATGTTTTCCAGTGTGTGAATATATGGAAAGGAGTTTTCAACTCATGGAAGATTAGGTGTATAAAGAAATACTGCCTCCTAGGACAGCCGCAACCTTCATAAGAAACTCTCACTCAGCATGTTTCTATCCTGTAGGTCTCTCTGACCTTGGCAGCGTTGCCTGGATCATATTTTCCCAAGGATGAAACCTTTCCTGCAAACTGTAATAGAAGTCTTTTTATATGGCTGATTCCACCTATATTTCTTTCCCCTACTGACTTTTCTCTTGTTTGTTTTAAGAAGACTGTTTAAAAAACTTGTTCTACAGAGGAACTAATAAGCCTTGATGCTGCAGCCTTTCTGTGCCCAGATCTTCCATTTAGTGAATACGCCATGTAGAGAGTAACAGAAGTGGGTCCATTACACTTTCTTTTAATTCACGTTTTTCTACAGATAAAGGTCTTGGCAAAGTCAAGGGAGGTTGGGATTTCATTATCTGTCCTGCTAGCTCACCAAATTTAGTTTTCATCTCTGATAAATAATGGACATATGTGAATTGAGTCTTTCAGTCCTCAAATTGTTTAGTCTCAGTCTATCTATACAAATAAAACAGAACATTTGTTTTTCTTCTAGCAACGACAATATGTTTCTTAACAGTGTATCAGGAAGAGTCAGTGATGATCATAGGATTTAATGGAAATAATTTTGTATGTGTATATTAATAATATGCTAGATCATGTAACCTTAACTGGAAGAAAGATTATTGTGTCATATGCTATTCAGATAAAACTTACTTTTTTTAGAAAGTAAATTTGGGTTACATTCCTCTAAGTGAGTCTTATGTCATCTTGCTTTCAATAGATCTGTTTGAGCTTTTCAGGAACTGAACCAGCACAAACAGCAGGCTGTTTCATAGTTCTATTTAATTAATATCACAAATCCTACAAAACATATTGATCTCTGTAATATTGCCAGATACTCATTAATTATTGTTAACGATGAAGTAATTTTTAAAAGATGGTGACCTTTTAGTGGCAAAACTGTATCAAAAATACAAATGAGAATGTTCAGATTTTGCCTTGTTGACTTAGGTATATATAAACGACATTTCATCTACAAAGCTCTTCAGATTTGATGCTACAGCTTGGCTATTAAAAAGGAACAATATTTAGTCAAGCAGAGTAACAGTTTAATAATTATTACATCAGGGTAAATCTGTGTCAGATTTAATAAGAAAGGTTTGAATTTACATTGATGCATCTTTTGAAGTATTTTTTAATCTTAAAACCTTTAAGTAATCAGCATTGTTTCAGGCAGGCTTATTTTTTTCAGTGAATCAGACGTTGTTATTCAAAGTAGTGCACTCACTGAGCGAATTTTATACTGTGGAATTTTGTTCCATAAAAGTCAAAAGAATCAACATCTTTGAATAAGAGATAGTCATGTAACTATGTTGTTATTATTATGTCTTTTTCAAATTAATGACAATTTTATCTTTTTTGGATAAACTTTCATTTTTGCCATGTGTCATCTTCTAGCATACTTCCATGATTTTGCTATTATTTCTAAGTAATTTTTAAAGTTGTCTATATATCATTATATGCTTAGGGTTTTGTTTTTTTTTTTTACATCTATTGCTGAGTGAGTACCTCATTATATGAGGCAAATGCTGTTGTCTATTGTACTGTTTAAATAGTTCTGCAGGTTTCACACCAAATAGTAGCCTGTTGTATGCAGCTGCCTCTCCTTTACATTAGTCTGGCATTTAAATAAAGGATGTGATCCTACATAATATGGATCAAATAAGTACTCTCTTTTTTTCTCTTAAATAGTTTCTGTAACTATAAGAAATCTACAAGTCTAATTCAAGAGTGGAAGTGAAAATGGCTCAAATTGGAAGGATAAGAATAGTTTTTCTTCTCGAGAGTTTCCTTGGAATCCATTAATTGTATTATATACTTTCAGATTGTTTCTTGTCATAGAGTATGTAAATGGGGGAGATCTTATGTTTCATATGCAACGGCAAAGAAAACTTCCCGAAGAACATGCAAGGTATTTTACTAACACAGTTATAGTGGGTTTTTTTGTGTTGTAGTTGTTTAATGTTGTATGAAATGCTTTCCAAACTTTAGTCCATAAAAGAATATGAATAGTAAAGAAAAAACAAAAGGTTGATTCTTAAGTTTAGAATGTACTGCCCAGGGAAAAAAATTAATTTTATTTTTTTGAAGGGTATGTATTTTTTTAAAGAAAGTAAGCATTTGATAAGTGGTAACAGTTATTCCTATTTACTTTTGTTTATCGCTTTGTGTTTAGGCAATGCTTCTTTGATCTGTTGATAGAAGATGTAACTATTCTACTTATTTTGGTCTTATGTTGAATTAATACAGTGTTGGTAGGAGAAGATGAAAAATCTATTTTGCATGGCTTTGCACTACATAGTCTCATCATAACTCTTAAGCTGAAAATACAGATTTTTCTGTGTCACACTTGGAATTTTCAGAAAAAATTCTGTAGGATAAAGAATAAGTATTTTCTTAATTAGTAGAATGAAAAAGCTAATTTCCCATATTAATTTAAGGAATGGTTTTACAATATCTGAGATTGGTGTCCTTATGAATTAAGTGTAGCTTCTTTTTGGTATACTGTTGATAGAGAAAAGCTGACTGTAAATTGATGTTTTAAGAAGAGATTTTTTTTCTAATTGCACTAGCTTTTGTATAATCTTAATGCTAATATGAATTTTTTCCTTTTTAATTTCAGGTTTTATGCTGCTGAAATTTGTATTGCTCTGAACTTCCTACATGAAAGAGGCATAATCTACAGAGATTTAAAACTAGACAATGTTCTTTTAGATGCAGAGGGTCATATCAAATTAACAGATTATGGCATGTGCAAGGTGGGATTTTTCTTACCTTTCTTTTGTCACTTTGTCATTCAGTAGTATATCTCTCTGATTATGCTTTTAAGTCAAATACTGCATCCAGTGACATTAAGAGAAAACTGAGAAAAGTTACCCTTATCTTAACACTAGTGTTACTGAGTCCAGAATTTGGTTGTGGAATAGGAACTTTATTCTGAAAAATGACTGTTGAAGAATAGAACCACATTTGTGATTTTTTTCTTTGTGTATTTCAAGAAGTTTGACCTGTTGGCCAAGTTCATTTCTTCTATCTCTGTAAGTTTCCTACGTGACCCAAGTTAGAAAATTTATCTTTAAGACAAGTATGTTTTTAAAAGGGTCTTTTCCATCTCTTAGTAACTGTGCTCCTGTGAATATGAATTGCATTCATCATTCTCTGTGGCTGGACTGTACAGATTATTAACCAACAGGGGCTCTCTAATATCTCTGTTCTTAGGCTGCAATCTTTGGCACTGAGAGGCAATTTAGAGAGCATTGCTTTCAAAGCACCTGGTAAAGTGTAGCGTGTACTTAACATGATGCAGAGGAAAGCAAGAAAAGGTCAATAGAAAATACGAGTATAGAAAATACTAAATTTAAAACTTACATGTGTGAAGTTAGAATGCCAGACGTGACTGAAGTGGTTGTAATCTGACAAGAATTCTGCTATCCCCTTAGAGCTGTTGATTTGACCTCAAGTCTCCTTGTTATTGCCACGCTGTTTCTAGCTAGTATGTGAAAAGAGATTAGCATCCAGTCTATTTCTTGGTGAGAATAAGTTTCTGAAGCCAAAATTGCAACTGGCATTGTGTTGATTTTTAGAAGTCCAAGAATTGAGTGTATAATACTAATTTTTATTTAGCTTATTTTGGAACATGGTTAAGGCACGTTATGGTGACGTAATGAGGAAAGCTTGTCTTATTCCCTCCATAGAATAGATATTGCACCAATTTCTAAGAACTCTGGACTAGAATGTTTCTCCACTATCGAAGTGCACAGGTTGTGGGGCTTCACTTGGAATACAGCAGTTATGTAAAAGTTTGATTCCTTCATTCCTAAAAATAGAAGGTTTTTTCCCAACATCTATTTGAAAAGGACTTCCAAATTGGTTTTGAGCTGAAATTTTTTAAATGTATCTGTATATAGTAAGCAAAATGTTGTTACAAATGTGTTGTGACTCCATTTTAATCAATTAATTTGCTGAAGATAAGCTGTGAAGTCATAAGCCAGCTTGGAGCACGATGAGTATTTATTTTGCTCTAGCGTTGCCTTTTTTGAAAGGAAGGTCTTTAGATTCCCTAAGTAGCTTGGCTTTATAAGTCTAATTAAGGGAAATTCCCAGAAAATGAGGTCAGCTTTTAATTTATGAAATGATTTATGCATGTAGGAAGGTTTGGGCCCTGGTGACACTACAAGCACTTTCTGTGGGACACCAAATTATATTGCACCAGAGATCCTCAGAGGAGAAGAATATGGTAAGCTGTGACTAAACAATTTGTAGTTATAATAAATCATAAAGCAAAGTTCTACTTGTAGGTTGGTTCAAATACAATTATTTTTAATTTCCACATTTTTGTGCCATTATATGTTAAAAAAATTGAATGGATATTGTACAGTTTAATTTTTTCTGAAATGGTACGGTTATTTTTGTTTTTCTCTTGCAATCACTCATTTCAGCTTCTTTTAAATCATACTTTCCCTGAAAAATAACTATTAAATGATACTGTAGCAAAACCAAGTCCACTCCTTGAAGAACTTGACACCCGAGCTACTATTGTCCTCCAGACAAGGCTATAGAATGCTATAACAAAAAGTTATTGCTCATGCGGAAGTCAAAGGTATAATAGTCTTTTTAACCAGCGTTGTTATTTGTGAACTGATCTGATCAATAGGTCATTTAGTTATAAGATACTATAATGTTCAACTGTAAAAAAAAAAAATGAAATTTTTCAGTTTAAATACACTGAATTTTCACTGAAGCATTGCTGTCTGGCAGATACCTACACTGCTATACAGATTACCTTTGTAATCCCAATTCAGAAAACTCTCTCAAGTCTCATCCAATGATAGTGTAAGTCATGATGTCTGTGGCTTCGGTGAAAGTAGAGAATTTCAGTTCTTTGTAGAACCAAGCCATTAATCTTCATCTATATGAGAGAGAACACCTAAATTCAAGGAGTCCTGACTGAAAATCTGCTCTGAATATTTACAGGGTTCAGTGTGGACTGGTGGGCTCTCGGTGTGTTGATGTTTGAAATGATGGCAGGAAGGTCTCCATTTGATATTATTACTGACAATCCAGACATGAACACTGAAGATTACCTCTTCCAAGGTATAGTTATTTTGATTTTTTTTTTCCCTTTCTTGGGGGGAGAAATAATGAAAATTAGGAGTTCCAGTAGGACAGTTAGGTTTTCCTTTTCCATTGTTATCCCATAGCTGGCTGTAGATCTACTGTAGATAAAGGGCCCCAATATTTCCAGTTCTTTATTGCAGGAATTTATTTCGTTGAACTCGGATAAAATGGTCTGGAATTAGGAAGCCTTCTTCAGACAATAAAATATTTTTTTAAAATGTCCACAGTTCAGAAATAACAGACGGAAATTGTATGGAATGGTATCTTTGTTAGAAGGCAGTCCACAGGCCAAGAATGAATTTTAAAATTCAGTGCTACATGAGAGGATGGGAGGGTCTTTGTTGACAGAAACATATCTGGAGCAAAACTACAGGTTGATAACTTTTAATTTTTTTTTTTTTTAAACTTCTGATGAAATTAATATAACTTTTTTTTTCAGTTTTACCCTTCAGGAATAGTGATGTATGAATTTTTCTAAACAACAGTAGTAATACTTGCCATATTTATTACAATAGAAAGTCTGTAACAGTTTGGGGAATTGCAAAGTTGCCTACTCCCTAATATGCAGAATCATTCTTTAAACTAGTTACTGCAATTATGTAACAGAATCTGCCATGGTCGTCTTGACGAGCCTAATATTAAATCACTTACTGTTTAAAATCACACTTTTCCATACACTGAGGACACTGAAAAAGTTTTATTCCCTGTTTATACTACAAACAATAGAAAAAGATAATGAAGCTAACATTTCTTATAGGAAATCTTGAAATGTCAGTATAACAGTGCCTTGAATTACTGTAGCTCCTTTTGTTTGCGTTATTTTAAATAATTACCGTATCTTCCCATTTTCCAAATGGTAACATATTTAAATAATACAGTGTTTGTATTGAAATCATGGTCAATGTCATAAAACAAAAAACAATATTGCTGTTTTTAAACCTGTAACAGTTATTCTTGAGAAGCCAATCCGGATTCCAAGGTTTCTTTCTGTCAAGGCTTCCCATGTGTTAAAAGGATTTTTAAACAAGGTAAATAACACTCTCTTATTTTTAGCATCTAAGATCTGGAAGTCAGAGCTTCCTGTTGAAAGCAATACAGTTAAGAAGTTAATCTGCTTACTATTAAGAAAACCTATAAAACCTTGGTATCCTGTATGTTAAAAAACCCCACTTGTTAGTTGCTAATTTACTGAAGGAATTCCACAGCACAGACTTGATTAAAAAGCCTGCATCTAGTGGAAAAAAATAACTATAGGCTTCTTTATAAACTTTTTTCTGTAATACGTACTACTCATTTAATTAAGCTGATTGAAATCTGTAGAACCATTATAATTTTTAATGGAGAAAGGAAGGATATGAATTATACATTACTAAATAAATCTAGACTTTTTATTTTAAGAAGGTGTAAAATATCATTTAAAAATGAAATTTCAAACAAATGTCATTAAAAGAAAGAAAAAAGAACAAAAATCCCTTGATAGCCATAATATGTGTATCTTAGCAGCAGTTTGCGTAGTAATAGGGAATGCTGGAGTCGTGTATGTGGGCTTTTGACAAACATGGACTGTAACTGGCTTAAGAGTATGTAATAAGAGTTTCTGTGTTTTCCGCAGGATCCCAAAGAAAGGCTTGGTTGTCAGCCACAGACAGGATTTTCTGATATCAAGTCTCATACGTTTTTCCGCAGCATAGACTGGGATCTGGTAAAAATAATTACTTCTGTTTATATGTGTTCAAAAGGAATAGGTTCTTTTAGTTTATTAATTATGTGTATATATAACAACCCCATTAAAAACAGTGAAATTCAATTCCATAAATGTAAAAGATACTTTGCTTTCTCCAGGTGACATAACATAATGAAAACAAGCTTTATTTCGTGACCAAAAATCTGGCTTGCTTCCAAACTCTAAGAATGGTTACAACTTGCGGGTATCATTTTTAAAATATATGGTGAATTTTAGAGAACATTTTAAAAAACATATTAAAGCATTGGTGGAACCATTTATTCCTTGGTTTCTATTTGTAGATTCTGCAAACTCGTGCCCTGGGTTCTGCTGCTATAAAACTTACCCAGCATACATGCAAAGTGCCTGCAATTGCGGTGTGAAGCACTGCATAGATTTCCAGTATCAGAATTCAGTGCCTTACTATTTTGGGTGGTCATTTCATATAGTCCTATTAGTAAACAGTTCAAGCTCCATTGAAAAAGGAAGTGTGGACTAGCAAAGACAGCCTGTTGGAATGCTATTCCAGTACTTCATTTCTCTTGTTGATTAGAAACCTTTCTGCCTTGACAGGAAGGTTAGTAGTTGATTAACACAGCCAACAGACTGGGTCAAGTGTCATGAAACCAGTTTAGGTAGAACCATGGAAGATGAGGTGCTTCACATACATGAAGCATTTGTAGTCTACTTGTAGTACATTTAAAAAAAAAAACAAAACCACCTGAATTTACAAATTACATAATTTTTAAAATCAGGAGGACTATTCAGGTAGGTAACAGGGTTTAGTAACATGAGTAGGCGTGAGTAGGATCAGGTCCTTTCTTAAGGATGTGGCCTGAAAGCAGTGTGGTTATTTAAAATGATTCTTTGATTATTACTATGAGGTTTTCTTAATTACTGCTGGTGTGAGGGAAGTTTTTAGTTCATGGTGGAGTAGATGACTTGCATTTCAGTGGTTTTGCAGGCATAATATTTTATTGAAATTGTAGTTTTTTAAAAGCCTCTGTTACTTGGTAATTGTGCCTACTTCTGTCTTCATCGTAGAAAACCATCACAGAAATGACATTGTTACGTTTATTGACACTTGAGCAATAAAACAATTAAGTCAGGAACACTGCCTTATCAGCATTACACTTTTTAATACCTAGTTGAACAGTGAAAAAATATGCACATAATATTTTCATAGTCCTAGGAAGTCTGCAGGAAGTGTAGAAACAGGCAGGCAGCAGTGCCTGTAATAACATGAAAGAGGTTCAGAGAAGGAGAGAAAACTGCATGATTACATTTTTACTTTGAAGCCTGCTGTTCAGACCTTCATTGTTAACATTCTTCAGAGAAGACATTCACTACATAAGGAGCCAGTGTTGTAAAATACCTGGTGTTTACAAAATTATTCATATAATGAAGGCTGTCTTTAATTTTGTCGGACATCCCTTGTTTTGTATTCTCCCTTAAGCCTAAGTGTTGTTTTTCGTTATGTTAGCTACCTAGTGGTGCTACAACGCAACTTGCTTGAGTTTGTGGTAGAGCATAAGTGTTGTGTACTGCTGGGTTTCTGTTCTGTTTTGCAGAGTGTTTTGAGAGAGGGGGAAAGAGAGAGAAGACTGTTGGATTTGTATTGTTTATTTGTGTAAGAAACTCTTAATTGCAATTGGTACTTCTTGGTCAACATTTATGCCGATTCAAATTTTGATTTTGTTTTACCTATTCTCTTGGCTGAAAGCTTTGATATTAAATACCTATTAAAAAAAACCCTAATGGAAAGATCTTAAGTGGTTGTCTGTCTGTTTTGTGATATGATTAGGACAGTGCTGTTCAGGAGGATCTAAAATGTCAGATAAATTTTAAGCTCAATTTGTAATAAGACTTGGGAAATATATTCAGGAGAAAATGCAAAAGTATTTGGAAAGCTTTTTTAATTATTAGAATTTTCTTTGAAATGCAGCTGATGAGCGGAAAAGATTTTGACTTAAAAGCTTTTCCAGATCTTTTCAAGTTGAAACACAAGGACACAAGAGTCTAATGCTGACTAAAATTCCTTTCTGTGTGAAGCTTGAGTTAAATGGAAAAATAAATAATGGTAAAGTGAACACATATACCATAAAGTTTTTTTTCCTAGTGTTAGTCATCTGAGTTTTGTGTGGCACAGTTAAGAACATTGTAGATTACTCACTCTGCAGATAGGGTGGCTTAACAGCATTCAGGGAAGTACCAAGACAACCTTTTTTTGATTGTTTCAGTATATGAAGCCTATTCTTATCCTAGTGCCTGTTTTTATGGTATTTATCCATTATATGCTGAAAAAAGAACTACAAAGCCATGGCTACTGTTAGCTGTGTACAGAAGCAGTAAGGTCTTTTCTAGAGCTGTACCAACGTATTTTTTTCACTGATTTTCTCAAGTTAAAGGCTGTAAGTTCACTGTATGGTTTATTTAAGCGTGCTTCTATGCTTTACTGAGTATAACATAACAGAGGCGGTCTGATGTTTAACATCTAGTTGAATGCCTTGCTGTTGAAATGTTAATGCATAGCTACGACTGACTCATAATGACAATCTTACCACCCTACTTCAATTTTTAAATACTCATTTTGCTGTTTCTTTCATGCTGCCATTCTTGTTCAGGAGGAGCTAATTTTGTCTTCCTTACAACTTTCATTTCATGATGCTTTCTGAGACCTAATAACTGATGGGATGTTGATGTATTGAGATTCTTCTGGTTATAGTTTCATGATTTCCTCGTATCTCCATCTGTACTCATCATGCTCTTGTTTAAGGCCTGGAATGCAAGATTTTTCTGTGACTGATCACCTTTTTGTTGTTTACTTTGTGCCAAGCATAATGAGATGTCCTGGCCTAAAAGCAGGTTTCCTACCCACGTTGGTAATATAAGTAATCATTTTGGTCAGTGGTAACTACTTTTTACTTACATTATGCTTACCTGTTTTTTTTTAAGTTAGATTATGTAAATTGTAGCTTTGGCTTTTTTTTAACTGAATATAAATTTTAGAATTAGAATGTTGGAATCTGTGCTACTACAAATTTGACTACATGACATATTTTTATCTCCACTGTTGTGGTGGTAAGACTTTCAGGTTAAAGGCTAATTCAAGTAAGTTATTTATTCTGTAAAAACGTGTTGCCGTTAATCTGGCATAATTTTCCCTTCCTGCTAAGTATATTCAGTAGCTTTCCCATACTTGTATGCTTATATTCCTAAATAGAAGGTTTTACTTATTACAGTCTTATGTCCTCTGCAACTCTGTAGAACATTAAACTAGAAATCTGAGTCTTAAGATCTAAATTACAATTGCGGTTTTTACTTATGACCTGTGATGATATATCAGAAATAAATCTCCCCTAATTGCACACAAATGCTGTTCCTCAGGAAGAAAAGTAAATGTGTTGTGTAACTAACTCTTGTATTGCAGCAGTAAGCATCTGTGTAAGAATTTTTCAGTCTTGAGTGTAATCTACCAAGTTAGAGAAAATTTAAAAGGCTGAATTATTTATGGACTTCTATTTTTAAATGCAGATGACTAATTATATTGGTGTCTGTTGCCTGGCTTGTAATGTATATTACTTAGGTATTTTGACATTTCTCTCTGATAGCATTTAATGTAGTTCAATTTGTAGAGTTCTTTTGTTAATTATTATAGAAAATGTTACTATAGTAACATATTTCTGTTTTGAGTACGCAGTTTTGTTATTCATGTAAATTTGGCTTTTGTTGTTAGTATTGTTTTGAAACACACAGAAGCCTTCCCTTTTTTCCTATGAAACTGACCTATAAAATATATCAAAATAAGAATTTGGGAGCCAATACAGTTTGTATAAACTTCTGGTTTAAATGGGAAAAATCTACTGTTTAAATTTTGAATAATTTTATCTTGAAAGTGACAATAATTTATATATAGCCCATAAGAATGACCAGGAAGATTAAGAAAAATCTTGTATCAAATGGTGGCGAAATGATTTTCTGGGAGATGTACAATTTGCCCATTTTACTTGGCACGTTCTGGGGAGAACACATGTGAATGATGTACGGACTTGATAGCTCAAGTATGTTACTGTTACTGGTATGCAGCAACACAGAGGCCTCTGCAAAATGCAGCTGCACTCATAATATACGGGCATGGTAGGTGTAATGCATTCCTCATTGTAGCTGGAGAACCTTCTTCAGAAAAAGTCTTCAAAAGGTTAATAATGAAACTGAATACTATTCAGTGTTAGTCAGATACAACTAAAGAGTATGAAGGATCTGCAAGACCTTTAAAAGAATTTGCAGATCTTGGTGTAGAAGATCCCTCTTTTCAGTGTGTTCCATCCAGACCTGCAAAGAAGTTGGAGCCGGGGAGAAAGTAACTGAGTACATCATGAGAATTCACAGGAAGAACAGTCTCTGGTCAAGAATAAATCTTGAAAAGGGAGGAAGGCTTTTTGCATCAGATCTGCTCTTGGATAATGACTGACCATCATCTATTACCTTAAGACATCTATTACCTCTAGACTCAGAAGGCTGGACCAAAAAAATCTTTACTTGCACTTTTTTTTTTTTTTTGGGGGGGGGGGGGAGTTTTTAGATCAGTTTATCAAATTCAAAGATCATAGAGATTTTTCCAGACAAATCTTAAAAATGCAATTCCAACTATGATGAAAATTACCCTCTTTTCTAATTATTTTCAGCCTTTTTTTACTCTTAGTACTATAAGCCTTCAAAAACATACTACCACCACCCTAACTAGGGAACCAGAGAAGTCAGAGTTGACTCTTTAATCTTGGGCAGTGATCCGTGGTGGACTCTGTGGTAAGGGATCAGAAAGAAAAACGGTCATTTGTTTCTTTCTACAGGAGTTCTGACAAAACATACATGACTTTTTTATTACAACAAAATTGTTTAAATTTACTCATCATAAATGTTATATGTTTTCTTATAGCTTTGAGGGCTTTTGAAATGTTATTACATATATTGCCCTATATTATTATATTTGGAAATTTAGTTATCATACTAAATTTGTCTTTTTACTGAAGTTAAAATAATTTTAAATCTCCTATCTCTTGGTTTAATGGGCAATAAAACACTGAACTGCAGTTAAGCAGATGGTTTAAGTACCATCAATCACTATAAAAATGTATTTTACTGAATTTGTTGTAATTGTGAATAGGATATGATGAATGTGATCCACATATGAATACTGTAAGGATGGAATTTAAGCCAGGAATGAAGCGAGACAGAGAAAGATCCCTAATTGAGGTGGCTTGTCAAAAGGTTTTGGAGCTATTTTTAATTTAATTATGGTTAAAATCTATGCAAGGTGTATATCTTGTGTACGTTTTACTGAATGTGTTTTCACAACTATAAAACCATACAAATGGGGTGATTTTGCCTGTGATAGTGCTCCTTTAGGTAACGATAGGAAAATAAGCTAGTTTTCTGTCCTCTGCAGAGAAGTATGAAATTGCTCCATCTTCTTGTCACCAGCTGTCTTATGTCTGCAGTGAAAAACCACTGCTTTGCTGCCTCATTCTGTTCTGGAAATGCTTTCACCCAAGTTCCAAATTTGTTCGGCCTCACTGAAGCAGATACCATTTCGTGAAAGGAAGCAGGACCATGATTTGGATCTACAGGAGAAAAACCAGCCTAAATAAAGGAGTACAAGAGTTCAGCCTTTTCTGAAGTTTATCTAGGAAAATCCCTGTTACCTCTCTACATTCCTTAAAGAGTTTTCTTTCTTCCTAGGCACCCTGAATAATAAAGCACATATCCGACATAAAAGCATGCTGGGACAGATTAACCACTCTTGTTTTGTAGCAACATAGGTATATACTTTTAAAGGAGAAAGCATAACGAAAGTTTTACTGAAGCAGTGTGGAGGTCTGAACTGAAATAGTATGTAATTTCCTTTCTCATCTCAAAAGAGAGATTATCAAATGATTTAGCTGCATAACTTGTTAATTCTCAGTGATACCCGATGACCCTCATGATCTCTGAATTTGTTATTGAATTTCCTGTAGTCTGAACAGACTATTCCATGTCATCTGTGGAATTCTGTTACTGTCTTACTGGGACCAAAGGCGGCTAAATATGTCAACACGAAAATATTAAATTTCTCACTGCAGAAAAATCAGTACTTTCCATAAACCAAAGTAAATATTGTCACTTGGTGAGACAGATGTCCAAATGGGAAGTTTTAACCTAAGTCTGTGTTGGAAATTCACTAATTTATTTAAAAAAAAAAAAAGGGAGGGAGGGGATGAGAATGTGTATCCATAGGAGATTTTTTTTTTTATTGTATTGTTAGGGTGCTTTAGTGTGCCATATTTGGCTCAAAAGTAGAAAAAGTCTGAAAATTACTGGTAGATTGCTGGAAATAGTAGTGTAGAAAATGAATGGAAACCTAAACAGTGTGGTGAATTGTTTAAATCTTGGAAGAAAAAGTTATGTTCAGCATGGCTAATGAGACAGTTTAGCTTTAATCGGTGCCAGAGAATGCAGACACAGTGCAAACTGCAGAGCTACCATTTCTTTAAAATGGATCTCACCTTACTGGCATTAACATTTACATTAATTAACTTCAACAGAAATTTGGGCTTTGCTTTTGCATGAGCAGATACCAAACAATGTTTCAAAAAAATAAGAATTACAACTGGTACTAAATACTGTCTAGCATTTAATATTTCAAAATTGTGAAACGGAAAGAGAAAACTGCTTCTTTCCTAGCAAAAGGCATTTTTAATTTTACATGAAATCTATGAAAACAAAACTTCGTAAGGAATTTCAATCTCCATACAAAACCACATATTAAAACAGGCTTGTCGCTTTGTCATTTAATACTGTTATCACTGAGGATGTGTTGCATGAAAACAAATTGTGATTTTTTCGATTTTCCATTAGTGTCATTAGGTCTCTTCCAAAGGGAGTTTTGAATGTTGATTTTTTATCTGATATTTCTCTAGAGGAACGGTGACCTCCAGTGGCCAGCAAGGCTAACCCAAACTGTATATACCACGTAGGCCATAACAGATCAGAATAATGATCAAGTCTGATAGCCTGTCTCTATCAAAGCCAATACCAGAAGCTTCAGAGGAAGGTAAAAATGGTTCCAAATGCTCCTAGCCTACAATGTTTCTCATACAGATAAGTAACTTCCTTCTGATTCATACAGTGGTCAATTTTATGCCCTGTAGCATGAGTATTGATGTAGATTGTATAGCTGTATAGCTCAAAAATAATGGTCAGAAAATTTTGTAACATTTTTCTATTTTAACCACAGTTTTTAAGTACAAACTTCTGTGGTGATAAATCCCTTAATATAACAGGGGGAACGCAAGTGGATTATACTTCCTATGATAAAAAAAAAATCTCCACAATTCAGAGAAGGCAGGAAGAATTCATTTGACCAGAACTTCATTCTGAAATAACTAGCAATTTATTCTTTAATCAATTGCATGCCTATTGGTATCATTACCAAAAGGAAAATTTTTAGTGGTGAATGAGTTACATAACATAATTTGAAATCTTGTCCTCACTCTCCCTGAAAACATCTTTTTTCCCATACATAAAACCACAATTTTGCACTAGGTTGAATTTTTTATACAGATTTTTCAAGGAATTTAATAATGATCTTAAAGTTATTAAACTTAGTAATTACATAGTCTGACTTGCTGTTATCGGTGAAGGCCAAGCTCTTGTTTTTGCAGAGACAATATACCTGTGAAAAGATCTATTGCCTGTCTGGAAGCTTTGAGTATTGTTAATATTACAGTGTAAACTCTGTTACACAAGTATTCTGGTTGAGAGTCTGTGTTCATATCTTTAAGCCACACTGTTGCTTTTTTTTTTTCTTCTTGAGGGGATAAAAATAAACGGTTGCTATGGCATCTTTGTCCCTTTAAGATCTGACCAAAGGATTCCCTCCAGCAGGAGTAGGAGCATCACCTGTCATAAGTTATGCAATGCATTCACAGATGCCTCAGGGATTTTGTTACCCCGAATTTACAGCTATCCTTCCTTCCGTTTGCTGTGTCGCCTTCAATTCTGCCTGAGCATACCCCTTCTCTATTGCAAGGGGATCCATGCAAGAAGTTTCGTATCTCTGTTCTGATATAGCTTTGTGAGACTTCTCTTTACAAAGCCTGTAACAGTGGGGTGCTGATCCTGTTTAAGGTCCCATAATTTCTGCTTAGGTGACCCACTGAACAAAAAAGACATATGATAGTGACGAGCACCCTCTCTTAGTATTGAAAGCCTGGATTTATTTACCTTATGTTTTCCTTTGTTCTTCTAACTAATGTTTAATTCACTAATGTTAAATGGGAAAAACAGATTCCTAACTGTCTCATACATAGGAAATCCCTAGTGTTTTGTAAGACCGTTTCAAACAGCTCTGGAAGCAAAGAATGTAGCTTGAAAGCTCCACTCTGAAAACAGCTGTGCTGACAAACGGGTTATAAGCATTATTCAGAAAGGATGTTAAGAGATATGTGTGCCAAGACTGAAAAACAGGATTCACACAATTTTTTTTGCATTCTTATCTCAGGCTTTTCTATCACTTTCTTCTACAGGCAAAGTAATGACTTGAATCCATTTATGGGTTCAAGGTTGGTGTACGTAGTCAGAGCCTCCTTAAATTAAAGGAGCTTATATGAATGCAGCATACCAATTAAGCAAACCTTTTGCAGAATTGGCATTTTAGATGGTCACAAATAGAAGAATTGTGAATATATATGGTTATCTCTTATGTATTACGTAGTTATGGTTATAACAATTGCTAAATTGGCAATCTGGGGCCAAATTAAAATTTTCACTTTCTTTAATGTTCCATAACAGCTCTTGAAGTGTTCTTGCAAGAATTGCGTTCTTTTTACAAAATTGACAGAATTTACTAGCATCTATAAATAATTATGAAAAAGTAGAACTACAGTTGATAAAAAAAGCACATTTCATGAGGCAATATGTGCTAGTATCTTCATTGAGATGGTATATTTAATTGCCAGTTTAATAATTTGCTGTGTCTTGCTCTGTAACTAGCATGCTGGTGTCCTGGTTTCGGCACTGGTTATCCTTTCGAAGTTGGGTTTCTAATGAAACTATGTTTTTTCAGTCTGATGTGTGGCTAACAAGAAGTGCCACAGTCGGGTCCTAAAATAATTTTGGAGCATGAGAGTCAATGGTAGAATTTTTGAATAGAAAAATTAGGAGATTCAATCAAATATTTAAAAAATAAATAATAAGTACTGACATTTTGGAGACAAAGGTGAATTTTCTGGGTAACCTTAATGTTTCTCGCAGTACACCCAAGGTCAACATGTTGCAATTGTGCCTGATCCTCCAAATTCCTAAGACTTGGTGTTTACGTGTGGGAGTTTGCTGATATGAAAGTAAATATATAAGCCAGTTGGTTTGTAGGATTTAGTCATTTTAAATTCTTCTAATTAAACCTTTTGAATGGCAAGTTGAAAATGTCTGATTTATCTTCCTGCCTTTTACTGTATTGATGCATATGTTTTACTGTTTGGAATATATGACGTAGCTGTATATGGTTTGGGAACTAAACTTCCAGTGATACTTTCTGAGTATTCCATATTGAGCTATAAAAGAAAGATTATAGATTGTGAAAGGGAAATTGATCAAGCTTCTATGACTTTGTATAGGTTAAAACTAGTCTTGATTCCATTAAATCAAAAGAAGCCTCCATTTGAAAGGTTTAATGTAACTCCCTTCAAATGCTTATGTTACAGCAATAGTATTTTTAATATAATTGTGAAGGAAGAGAGACTTCCACACTGTACTATTCGTTTGCCAGTTATGAACCAATAAGTTTTGAGCCGTTTCATCAGTTTTTGCTTATTTTGAAGGCAGGTAGACCTCAAAGATACTACATTCTGTTCTATGTGAAAATGAGCATCCTGGTAGATGAGACCAATTTAGTTCCCTAGTTGGGGAAGACAGGGGAATTCAGCTTTTGTCTGTTCTGTCTCTCAAAAGCAGCTGTCTAATCAGGACACTTGTATTGGTTGGTAGTCAACACCTATGTTTCTTGAGTAGCCTGAAAAAATACCTCCAGAGGTGGACATGTGATGATGGGAGAGGAGGCGGAGGAGATATAGGATGTTGGATGCGAGAGAACTCTGGAAGTATCGTGGTCAGTATTGTGTAGGATTTGGGAAAGCTAAGGCCAGAACTCAGAGTTGCTTATTTCTAAAGTACTAATTCCAGTCCTATCCAGATGAGTGTCCAAAGTCATTGCAGTAGTTTCTTTAAAGAAATAGGTTTTCTCAGACCAAATGGCCATGCAATATTAAGTAAATCTAGAGTATTAAGGAAAACTTAATCAGTTGCTTGTAATTTTGGACTCGATGATCCTTATTGGGTCCCTTCCAACTTGAGATATTCTATGATTCTATGAAGTTTTAATGCCAATTTCTGAGCTAATTTTAGATTTCAGTGTGTGACGTTTTCTTATTTAATGCTTAGTGAATACGATGATTCTTTACTTACTGAGCTAATAAGATATCTTCATGGCCAGTTTGCCCATAAAGAGTATTGCCATACCTCTCATTAATATGTAGATGTGAGGATCTTGTATTTAGAATGAAAGGTACTATTAATTGTTTTTAGCTCTACTATTTTTCTGTCGTTGCTTACTGTAGGACACAGACAGACATTTTGGTTTTCTTACTATTTCTAACCGGTGAGGCATTAGAAATACATAAAGGTACAGTTTACACTTTCTAAAACGTTATGCTTTTTCATATATAATTCTTCTCTAGCGTTAATGCATTCCTTGTTACCTTTGTTATATTCCATCCCTGAATTACATATTTTCAGCATAAGGCATTACCTCAGCATATTGACAACTAAGGACATCAATATTTGGTCAATCATGTTTCCATGAAATGCACAGATGTTTGTAGAACAAACTTAACTAAAATCATACGTGTTAAGCAACATAATGTCTTTGAAATGCTGTGGATTTCTAGTTAGACTAAAAAGTGTTCGAAAAACTAGCTGTTCTGTTTGCGTGTTATCAATGCAGTTCAGTTCACACTGTTTTTATTAAGTTCCTGTCTTTGATGTTAAGCAGTATTGTTTACCTCTTACTGATTTTTCCAGGATATAATGCCTTGAAGTAGGTTGCTTGCTTGTATGAAGCAATTGAGCAGTAGCTATCACTTGGCTGTTGCATGGTCTGCTTAGTATGAAAAGAATGTTCCCCAGGCTGTACGGATAGGAGAGAGGCAGCTAATGCTGATTTGCAACCAGTGAGTTTAAGCATCAATTGAAGTAATACGTTGCACTTGAGATTTTTTTTTTTTTCTTCCCTCTTTCTCTTTATGAAGCAGAAGAGAGCTTTCTTTGGTTTGTTAGACAGTATTTATATTAGGGTACAGTGTGAAATTGCAAGTCACGATGAAGAGGGTTCTGTTCACAAAAGTTAATAGTGTATAATTAATAACGTCAGATAAAATGTGAGAAGTATAAATCTATTGGAATAATTCACAGTCAATTCAACAAGAGCTCCATGGGTTTGTTGTAATTTAAGATACTTCATACTCTACAATATTTCAACTGGGACACTCACTAATATGATAGATGTAAGATGTAGAAAACATAGTAGTATTACTTGTCATTTGTGGTAAAAAGTGATTTAGCTGGCCATGCAAAATGGCAAAACATGATTATTGACTGGTTTTGATACCCTGGTTTCCAGTATATCAGCTGGATCAGTTGCTCAGGCTTCCACCAGCTTCCAAAAGTTAAAACTCCTATCTGTGATTTTCCACTGGGCCTGGAACTCTGACTGCTTGAAAACAAGCTTAAAGTGGAGTTCTTCTTGCACCTTTTTCGGAACTGCCATGGGTAGTGATTTAAACAAATAATAACATTTAATCTGTCATCAGCTCCTGTATCACTCAAACCTGTGATAAAAGCCATCTAATAACTGGAGGATAGTAGGGATTTGCCTTAACCAGAAAACTATAGATACTGTTGAACATGCTACTGGTATAGCAAATGAGAAAAGGTTCTCAATGACTACAACAGCATTATTTGAGTTTAAAAAAAAAAAAAATCCCCTGTTTTATTGACTATCCCTGGTGAGGAAGGTAAATATGGGTTTCCGGTTCATGTAGCAGGAAATATTGTATGTAAATGTATTAATGGTTACATTTTAATTGCAGAATAAAATTCTGGGCTGCTTTAGCTGTTTTGTTGATGAGCACGACTTGCTTTTAATGATTGCTTACCCATGTGGCTAGCGATTGATTGGGACATAAATATTGCTTACTTTTTTATTCTCTGCTGGAATTAACGTTAACAAATGAGTCTGGTTATGTTGATTTGACGTAACCTAAGAGGCTGCCTTTACAAGAGGCAACTTTAGAGGAGCTTATAAAAGGGAAAAAGGAGTTGTATTCTGGGAAAGCGTCTTGGCTTGAATGGAAAGCTTCTGGAGTATGTTCTCAGTTTATAAACTGTTGAGCCAGATGTATATAGCAACAATGTTTTTTCTTAATATATAGGCAAGAGACTTGGGAAACAGCTTTTTCCATGGTCTTAAAATTTTATTAATTCCTGATAATTTTTGAAGTTTTTCCTATTTAAAATACAGCAATAGGATAAACAGGATGAGCGTGTATCATTTAGTGTCAGAATCTACTAGTCTAAAACTTAACGTCAGATTGTATTAAACATATTTATATCTTCCACCAATATTAAACTCAACTATAGTGACTTTTCTGTGCATGTACTCTAGAGCCAATGTATGTTGATGTTCTTAGGGGATTTTGTAAATATTCAATATTTTAATTTTTCCCCTCCCCCATTTTTTTTTCTTAGCTGGAAAAGAAGCAAGCAACCCCTCCATTTCAGCCTCAGATCACAGACGATTATGGTTTGGATAACTTTGATACACAGTTCACCAGCGAACCTGTGCAGCTAACCCCAGATGATGAGTATGTTTTTCCCCAAATACAATTGCGTATTAAGAAATTAATTTAGAAATGGCTTGAAAATTACTAAGAAGAGACTATGTACTTAGCATTAGAACCTAGTCAAGTTAAAGTAAATTTGAAATTCTTTGTATCCTACATATCTTGCATAAGTTATCATACTACTTATATATTAGAAGACTGCCTAGTATTCTGATAAAAGTTCAGAATACAGTATTGATTTGCTGTTGAGCGTGTGCTTGGCACTGAAAGAAGAGATGGAAATTTGATTCCTGACTTGGGCAGTTTGCATTTCTGTACTCAGGAGAAACAATTGATGCACAGCTCCTTGGGTCTCAGAATAAGCTTGAGATAGCAGGGAAATCTTACAGAAAGCTATTCTTTAAATGTGCTATGGAAAAATTTTGCAGGAAGAAAAATTATGCTTTAATAAAGGAATTTGAAGGCTGAGGAGTGATTGCTGTACACGAAGGAAGGAAGTTCCTTCGGATACAAGGTGGCATATAAGAAGACAAGCTATAGTTTTGGTAGTTAGATGGGAGACTTATCTTGCCCAAACTCTTTAAGAGAATAATTGTACACAGTTTTGAGGATTTACTGCAGTGTAAAAATCTAAAATTGGAACTTGAACTTCCTTTGGAAAAACAAGAGGAAGCTCTATGCAATGGGAGAAAATGCCGGAGAAAAAACGGTCTTGTTGACTTCATTTGTCTGTGAAGCACTGAGCATATGTCTGATGAGAAATGTATTATCAGAGCTAAGGGGGGAGGGTGGGCCAAATGGCATCAGTGTGAGAATCGTAGCATCTAATTGCTGAGGAATGCAACAAATTGGGGGGGGGTCCATTCTTCTTTTTCCAAGGTGCGTTTTTCTTTCAAGGCTTGAGTGTGTGACACTAATGCCAGATGGTATTTAGAATACACCTTTTTAAGAACTTTAAAATATTGTTTCTCATTAGAGAGCATAGTAGCGTGTGTTTTGTTTTGAAATTTTTGTGCTATTCTATCAAAAATACAATGAAACTTTCTGCTGCTTATTTAGCACTTTGATACAGAAGTGAAACAAATCAAAGGAGATTTGGGGTTTATTAAAAATCTAAGACTCAGAATCCGGAAATCTGTGCAGCTAGTGGTTTTAGGTGAGCTTTACTGTGAGAATGCAGCAAAGATTTGCTTGCACGTTATACACTTATATTTTCCCAGTATATTTCATTTATTTATGTTCGCTTTTCCTTATCTGACTAGATGCCCTCTGCTGAAAACTATGCGTTTTTTTCCAGATGTTTTCAGCCTATTGTCCTGTTCACTGGTTTCACATTTGAAAAAAATGTATTTCATGAATTTCCAGCGCTTTGCATTCTTTACAATTTCTAACTGAAGTCTGTAGAGCTACTGATTGATGGTGTTCTAGAATGAATATTTGGGTCTAATCAGATGTTTAATAAAACTGATTCTAAAGTATTGCTTTTGGAACCGGATTTTAATAATGGATTTATGATTTCTACTTTCTTAGATACCGCCTGAAGTACTGCGTATAGTTGGATGCCATGTTGGCAAGCAGAGGCTGTTGCATACTATCCAAAGGCTTTCATAATTAAAGGCACAAGACTGTCACATTCTAGCCTATGTGCTTCCCGGTTTTCCCTCCTCTTTGTTGCTACACAACAAAGCTAAACTGCTCTGAAAAAAGACAATACCGTTTCAAAGCCTCTTTCATAAAGTGCCTGCTAATCCTAGGTCAACCCCCTGGATTAGCTAAGTTGGTTAGGGAATTTTTATTTTACAAACAAGTGTTATGTTGATTAAATTTGTGATTATAAAAATGAGCACTGTAACTAGCAATCTGTTGAGTCCACTCTAGTGGCAATAAATTTACTGTTGCAGGGTCTTTCTTTTGCTGCATTCTTGGGTAGCAGGTGTTCATCCTCAAGTAATTACATATTTGGAGATTTTGCTGTGGATATTTGTGTGCCTAGGTGCTCAAGCTTGAATTTTGTGGAAGTGTTGCCTATATATCATAGATCCATAGTTCACAACCTGTTCTCTCTTTCTCAAGAGTCCAGCACATATGAAGTGAATAGCTGAATGGAAACCAAAGTGTGAAGTGCTTCAGTTACTGTTTCTGTGTGATGCCAAAGAACTGCAAGGCACATTTGTGCTTTACAGGTTCTGCTTGACAACAAGATTACAAATACCAAGTGTATGCGCACCTATAGCGGGAAGTTTTATGAACAAAACATCTTAAAAGAAGTTCTCTCTCTTTTATGTATATCAATTTATAAGTCTGTCCTTGGATTTCCTGTGCATACAATATGTGTTTTTTAAAAAGTATTAGCTTTGTGCTTGACTCTTTTGTAGTATTTATCTTACATATAACACTAGTAGCCCTTGCTGACAGCAAAATATCTTTCTTATTTCTAAATTGGTATTCTAAAACAACAGTCATTTATTATATGCTTCTTTTGGTGCCCTATAAGTATGCACGTCACCTAACTGGAAGAGTAGATGAAACTTTTTATCAGATGTTTCAAAATTTCCAGTCATATTGCTTTAGATATTGGGATAAAACATTAGTGTTAAGCATTTGTATGTTCAGAGACTTTTTTCCCCCGTTTATTGTTGCTTCTGTACAACCTCATATATGTACGTTTCTGTAAGGTATTTTGTTATTATTTGAAGAAAAAGCACAGCAGCAAAACTAGTATTTGCAATTGATAAAACTAAAAATGCTGTTATTTGTTTTTCAGAGATATAATAAAGCGAATAGATCAGTCAGAATTTGAAGGATTCGAATATATTAATCCATTGTTGCTGTCAACAGAAGAAACGGTATGAAGGAATGACATCTTCGTTGTGGACAATGTGAATGACCTTTAAATTTATCCTTAACTACAGTATATGCATGCGAGGCTGGGGAACTGTTAAGATTTCGGACGGAGACCAATGATTAAAAAAAAAATTGCTGCTGAAAATCAAAGAAGAGAATAATGATTTTGGTGGGTGTCTTCTGCCACTTAGTGATTCTTAAGTTCTGGGCACTGACACAACTGGCTTCATTAATGAAGGAATTTGCATTTTGTGCCTGTTTCATGAAGGATTGAAACGTTCATTGCATCCCTGGAAAAGGAGATTCTGAACAACTTTGAGATCTACATACTTTCTACAAACATTTGATGCAATGAGCTACCAATTGAAGAATATTACAGTGTAACATCCTGAAGAATAAAATATATTACGGTGGTGTTGAAGCTTATTTTTGATGCCTTTTTTCACAAGTGGTACCTGTCTAAACGTCTCAGATATATTTAAAAGGAGTTGTGTTTTATTAGCAATCAAAACATAAATTTGGGTACAGGATTTAAGTGCCTAAATGGATAAACTGCATTGAAGAATTATTACATATTTGGAACGTTCTTAAACCTGGTAAGTTCTGCTTGTTAATATTAAGTAACCATTTACATATGAAACATACAGTTCACAGCTGCAGCCTAATGTTCATTTGCATCTTTATAGAATTTGAAATGCAGAGTGACTCAGCAATATTAATTCTAAATTAGAATTTACAGTATCAATTTCAAAAGCTGTTGTTTTAAACTCCAAATTTACCAAAATGTATAGATTGAAGAAAACTAAATTTGCACACAAAGGATTTCTGAAAATACTTAAGCAGTGCCTACACCTACAATGATGTTGTGTTGTATATTAGATTTTTGAAAAGTATTTTTATCAACAATACAAATATTCAGAAATAGAGCAAAAGCGTAATAAAGCATAGCCTTAAAGTTTAAATAGTAAATCTAGAATAACCATAATATAAAATACACTTTCCTGATAAAGCACACCTCCTACTTACGATAAACTGTCTGCTTACAATTACTCAGTGTGTATTAATAACTAATCATTCTTCATAAGAGAATGGGATGTTTTGGTAAAACGATTTGCATCAAAGTAGTAAATTTTTTTAATGGAAGAAAAATGAATACCTAAGAAATTGGATAAAGCAAAAGATAACTATCAAATCCCTTCTCGTGGAAACTGGGGGGGGGCAGGGAAAGGATATATTACATCAAAAAGGTTAACAATTTATCAGCTTGGAAAGGCTCGTGTCGCTACGTTTGTGGATTAGTAAGTGTGCATTGCTATCTGAAACTTCAGATGCTTGTGAAGATTCACCTGCCTCTATAAGTAACAACAGCAGAGGCAGTGTTTCTTTTTGCTAGATTTTGGTTTAACTATATCGTGTGGGTTGTAGAGGTAGGAAAAAAATTGTGTGGGAAGGAAAATATGAGAAACCCTGTGCCATGACATCTCACCTAATCTGGTGTAAAATGCAGGATAAATTGCAACGCTTTCACTTTCTTTACATTAACATATGGTTTTCTCAGGGTACAGCATTGCATTAGGTGCTGAACATGACATCTTTCGGATTCACATCCAAGTCATGAGGTGCTAGGACGAGACTGCCAAAACATTGTTTAAAATTTTCAATTAATCATTGGTTAACAATCTATATTTTGTATCCCCTCATTAGCCACAATTATGCAGATCTGTGGTTATTTAGTTATATTAATCCCATTCAGATTTAAGTTGTGGGTTTCTCTCCGTTGGCCTGTAGCTTTTCATATTAAGCAAGATGTGTTTTAATCAGCACTAAATAATTTAACAAGTAAGAAGTACTTGCCTGAAATGCCTCCTGGACTTTATATACTTTATTATCCACTAAAGGAAACATTTACCTTTTAAACGTAATCTGACATTTTTTAATTATTCGTTTTTTCCCTTCTCCCTGGCAATTACTTGATTTACCCTGAATAATTTTTTTCAGTGTGTTCAACTCCCCCAGTAATAAAGCTAATCAATAGTTATCAGAGTGACTGCAGGCAGCTCATGAATGGAAGTATGACAGATTAAGCTGTCCTTTGACATGCCAGGGCATAGGACTTTAAAATGGAAATATTAGAAATGTGGGTTGGGGGTTTTTTTTAACCTTTTTTCTAGGTTTCAGAACATTTTGGGAGGGAGGGAAGGAAGAACAGAAGGACACATTTGCTAAACAAACATTGTAAAGACTACTTGATTTTATTTAAAAATTTACAGGCATTTACAATGTTGCTGTGTTGCCAAATAGTTTGCTGGATACAAGTTTGGTTGCTCATGTGCAAGTGTTTGAATAATGTTCTGTTCATGATGAAGGGGAAATTTTTTATATAAAGTACTTGTTTTATAAATAAAAGAAAATGAAGGATGTAATTAAATGTGTGGTTTGGAAAAAAAATCCTAATATATTACAAATGGATCTGGTAATGATATATAGTTGTCTTATTTGAAATAGTAAACAAAAATTCTAGCTAATTTAATGATTGTAAAACAGTAAATATGTTCTTGTAGTTTTGTATAATTAATTAGTTGGGATCTTTGCTGACCAGTTTTAATTGTGCAGAAGATGGTATACTAATCCATAACAGCTAAGATCATTTATATTCTTGCACATCTATTAAAGACTTTAATGAAAAAGTTAATAGACTGTTATTATTTATCAGTAAACTGAGCTATGTCCAACCTGCACTTTTTAAAGAGACCCCATTGTAAATTAAACCTATAGGATTCTTCCTGTGTTTTGATACTGCGTTCTATGTTTATTCTGTATCTTTGGGTCGCACCTGAACTGTACACTTTTGAGGTCCAGGGCAGAGGTTTGCTGATAGAAAACCATTCAGATACTGAAGTTTGTTAATCTAGTTGCACTCCTCTTCTCTGTATGTGAAGGCAGTTGTGATCAAAATAGCTGAAAGGGGCACAATTGTATTACTCTTGCATATAGCCCTTTGACAAGAAACTAATTTGACCTGTAAGGCTGTGGCTGGAGACACGGTGTACTGCGGGAACAGGGTACCCTGTTCAGGAAACAATTAACTGTACCTGGGGGAAATGAATGACCTACTCTAGTTTATTTCATCCCTTCCATTTGTTGTTACTAAACTATCATGAAAGTCATTTATTGTCATTCATGGAAAAGGTTGCTTTTCTCAAGCTTACAAAATGTTTACCTGCTACTACTAAGAAGTTACCAAAATAGTAGATGAGTCTTCTGAATACCTTCTAGCCAAAACAAACTCTCAGGTGTTTTTTATTCTCAAACATTGATGGTTTCTAAGGGAGAGGGTTGGAACTGATGCAAAAAGCAGCTGTTTTGGCTGACTGACTATATTGAACCTTGTGAAACTGGCAGGAGAAATGTTCTTTCTGGAGCCTAGTTAGTTGAGACTAGTCACGTTAATCAAGTGGATACTGACTTAGAAACCTACAAAGTGAGGTTATGAATTCAGCTGTGTTCCTTCAGAAAGAGAAAAAAAACGAACACCCTTTATTTGGTCTGGGTTGTGTTTTCTTTTAACATAGATATACTCACAGAATCAACTGTACAGTCATGTAAGTTCTTACTTAGATATTAAAATAATGAAAAATGCTAAGCTTGAATAACTTTTTAATTCAGCTTATTTTCACAGATTACCTGTTTACAAGAAAAAGTAAAAGGTCAGTAAACTTCTGGATTAGATTAAATAATAGTTATCTTTTGTTCAGCTGCTTTCTTCTACACTTAGAGATTCGGAACTATGGTGCATCAGACAAAAACTGATTCTTCAGGGATTTACAATGGTACATTTTTTTCAGAAGTACCCAGATTCCAGGAGTGCCAAGACTGATTTCCCTGGGGGTCATTGGGACATCCTATAGCACCATTTTCAGAACTAGAACTACTTTACATGCATTTGAGAGGATTTAAAATAAAAAGACCCCAAACAGGCAGGTGGCACTTGACCTTCTGTTGAGTTATTGGTTTGTGATCTTTAAGCAAGTTCGAGACAAGGACGTGCTTCCTTGACACATTTTTTCTTTTTGTTTGAGAAAGGTTCATCCTTGGCCTTGTTCCTTCGCTCTTCATTCTTCTGGATTTACCACATTACATCATCTACACTTTCAGACAAGCACCTGGCAAGATGGCCATCAATATCCAGTTGTGACAGTCTGCAAATACAGAGAATTTGTTCAGTGAGAAACAAAGTCAAATCCTTTTATTTAGCCTATTCTTCACACTCTCATTTCCTAAGCAATCGCGGAATTGTTCTAGTAGTTTAATGGGTAAGTCATTCCTGTGCTCAGAAGCACTGCAGTCTGCCACAAACTCTTGTAGTTGCTATGACCTGCTGCTAGATAGTTTGATAATGTCACTTAGTAGAAGACAATGCTCACACTCCATATGCTCAGGACAAGTAATGAGGCTATTAATGAGGCATCACATTAGGCTATTGATACAGGATAGAAAACCATTACCTCATTCCACATCCAACTCCAACTTCAGGATACAGGAAACGAGATTTCTGATAGAGGAAGGATGCCTTCTCATGTCTGCTTTCAATTCCTTCTTTGGAGGGCTATTTTTGTGATTGTGACATGACCCTCCCCGCTGCCCACGTTACAATATTTTTTTGAAAAGTGGCTTTGATAAAAATTGAAACTAATCCTAATCAGCACAGTTACCAGTAGCACAGAACTGAATATGGAGACCTGAAGTATCTTTAGCCTTTCTGTCTAAATCTCTTGATAATATTTACAGAATTGTGGTCATTGTAAGTCATCCTTTTGTCTCCTTGTTCAGCCTCCAAACAAAAGAGAACAAAGTCGCAGCCAATAAATCTTGCAGTTAGAGGACCTGTTCAAAACCACGTTTTCAGCAACGATGACAGCCTAAATACTATTAAGTGGTGTAATTTCAAGAAACAACATCATTCTTACTGTAGAGTAGATAATTCAATTGCTGGGAGGGAGGATTTTTTTTTTTAAATAAAGGTAGCCTGACAGCAATGGAGGACTGAAGTCTCATTTAGTTGTACTAATCGGGGCTTGCATAAGAAAAATCAGCTTCCTTCCATCTTGCCCAGACCTTGAAAGCTAAATCTAAACTTAAGAGCACAATTGCTCAGCTAAAGGCATCCAGGTATATACTGAACAGGTACCACTATAGCTGTTAACAGTAAAGTCTAGATCTTGAAGAGAAAGTGACAGGTATGAGATTAATCCATCTAGCTCTAAAGTTAGCTTTTAATTATCAAGAATGCTGCACTGGAATGGTTTTTGGATTATTATACAAATTTCACAAGTCTTTTCATGCTCAAGAATTTAAAAAAGTTAATTCTGCCTATACTATAGCAAGGTTTACCAGAGAGCTCAAACTTAGCTTTCTTTTTGAAGCAGTATAATCTAGTAATCATGAACTTCTAAACTGAATTAGAAGTAGGAAATTCTGACATTTAAGAAGTACTTTACAGTAGCAGTTTTGTTTATTTTCATCATTTTGTATATAGAGAACACATCCAGAACCATTCTGAGTTTTGTATACTGTGAAGTTACAAAAAAGAAATACTTACGTTCCACTAAAATGAATCAGACACATTGGGCAACTGTCAAGACTTGACAATTCTTCACTCTGATTTTCAGTCTTCTCCTTGCAGCTCTCAGTTCCAGGTACACTCACAAGAGGCGGCTTCTTTTCTGCAGGCGCATATCTGGCCTCACCAAATGAAATATTCCCTTGATGTGTTTGTATTTGAAGCTCTTTCCTATCATTTTCTTTGCTGTTTTCCCTGCTGTTCTGTACAGTCCCTCTGTAGTGCTGTTGAAAGCTAAAAGCTTTTCCAGAGCTTTGCGACAATGTTAAGTGGTGTGTAGAACTTCTGTGCTGAGTGAGTTTATGTGATTTAGGACTTGCATCCAGTAACTTAATACCTTTTGTGTCACTGCCAACCATATTTTTGGCTTGATCTGTAATAGTTACACAGCATGTTTTCTCAGCTGTAGAAGGTAAACTTTTCAGTTTATCAGCTTGGCCCTGTCCTTTATGCAAATGGTCGATCTGGCTCTGTGTTAGCTGATGGGAGCTAAGATCCTTTGGGTTTAGACATTTTTCTTTGCAAAAAGATGGGAATGATACCCACTGAAAGTCTTTCATTCCAGTTGTGAAGACTTGTTTTCGTAGACTATCTTCCTCAGAACTCTATGACACACACATACACAATGTCTTCAAACAAATGCAGTTCAATCAATACATAAAACCAAGGCTGAACATATTACAAATACCGAGAAGGCTAAACTACATTGAAGAAAAGAACATTTTATTTACATCCATCTCCAGCACTTGTAAAGCAATCAAGAACTTCCTGGAGTTTATGCAGTATGTGTCTTCCCTTAATGTGTCTAAACTGATACAATAGGGTACTCTTTTAATATGTCCCATAGAGACTAAAGATGAAAACAACCTACTGCTGTTCAGGGGGAAAAAAATCTACTTTAGAAGGACTGTGGTTTTTGTGTCATGATATTGCTTAACACTTATAGGAGCAATGTAATGGTTGTTACTGTGTAATTAACCTCTTGTTACAGTTTGCCTTTTCCGGTTTCATTCGGTTAGGGAGATGCTGGTGCTGACGAGCAGTCAGTACACTTACACAGGTTACCTCTTTTCAGCAAAATGTTCTGAAGAATTTGCCATACTGCAAAAAAAGCCCCTAGTAGTTATCCTTATACTACCTGCAACACAATGCTAAGTCACACCACTATATGTAGAGACTAAAGAGCTGAAAACCAACATCTATTTAAAAGCTATTTCAGATTGTTTCCCCTGTTAACATCATCGTTCAGACTGTCACTATTGTAAGCAGTACACAAAGTGCAGACAACAAGGATACAGCACACTACCTTTCCAAAGAACTCTGGAAAACTGGGCACTGTTTGCCAGTTTGTGCATTGTAAATCTTGACTGATGTCTTTCAGTAACAAAATCCATGGTTTTTCACACTCACTTAAGTCTTCTTTTTCAAACCAGGAACATCTGTCGGGCAACGTCCTGTAAAGAGAGAGACAGCCCAATAGTTTGAGGGTGGGAGAGAGGGAAGAAAATACTCTGCATTGCTATTAGTTTGCCTCTTAATTAACTTGATTTACTCCTCCTGTAATGCTAATGTTTCAAAAAATGTAGCTATCCTTAACTGTGATTTATCAAAGCAGAAATTTTAAAATTGAAACCTTCCAGAAGCTGACAGTGCATCGACCTCTTTCAGCCCAATTCAATGGCTAAGCGTGGTGACCCCTTTCCTTTTGTTAATGGCTAAGCACAAGGTAGGGATTTTATGATTGAAAATGCATATAACTTTTCCATTTGTACAACATAAAACTCCATTCTTACCTATTTTCTCTTGATTGAGTAGCACTATATGTGCTAAACCAAGAATAATATTTGACAATTTTGCCATGTCAAACTACAAAGAGGCACGTAAAAAGCATTTGTTGGTAGGTACAAGCATGCAAATGCAGATTTTTGAGTTTAAAAGAGCGGCAAGATGGCCTGTGGAGGAAAAAAAGATTTAGCTGTTTATAATACTGTTTGTTTACCAAGGGAACCTCCATCTAGCCTACAGCAAGGTTTTTCTAGATCACAGAGACACTATTTACCCTATAAACTAATTTTCAGTCTACTGTGACTTACATAACTAATACAGCTATCAAAAAAATTATCCAATTTTTTAAAAGAATGTTTAAAAGCCTTGCTTTCTACTTGTAACAAATGAGATATAGGTATTTATTACTGTCTTCACTTCTAAGTGAACAGTTAAGTGTAGCCACTGTTTTTTCTTCTCAAATACCGAACTCGACACCTACTGAACACAGAAATCACTCAAGTGCTTGCACTGAGGATGCCAGTTGCATTGGTTCCGATGTACGCTTGGCCACTCCCATATTGCCATTTGAAATTACCAATTATCCTTCTGAACAACTTGATCTAATCCATCCTAGGAAGGCGTTAGGAAGGTTTAACTATAAAGTAAGCATTAAAAGGTTCTTATACTAGTAATGCTGTATAAAGACAATTTCAAGAGAAGGACAGATTGTTAATGTCAGAATACTATTTCCAGCGTTCCCACTCCTTACTGATGCATTTTCTTGGGTCACTGTCCAGGAATGATGCTGCACTGAGAAGAAACTAGAGACAAGTCTTACAAGCCCTCAAAAAGCGGAGTGATCGGCCTTTCGAAGCCTGTTTTTGGAAGGGGCACAGCTGACGGCGTGCTTGCTCATCCTAACAGGCTGAAACAAGAACTGAACTGCTCACTGCCTCTTCACCCCGCCTTTCTTCGATCCTCCCTTACTCGAGGGCTGGAAAAAACAGGAATTGTTTCTGGTCTCCTGTGAGCCTTATCCTGAAGAAAGAAAACTCGATTTTCATACGTTAACATTGCTCATGGGCCCCGTCCTTCCCGGTGCTATTCTGTGCCAAAGAACATGCAGCCTGGTGCACTTCATTTTGCAGTTGGCTTCTCAATTTTTCAAAGGTACTACAGGTGGTGTTTTATGAAGTAGCCTTTAACACAACCAGCAACGTGCTAGAGGCACGACTACAAACACCTCAGGTCGCAGGTGTGTTTGAAGACCCAGCTGCATCTTTACGGCACGGGGGCCTACGGAGGGCAGGGCGGTCCCTTTTCTGAGGCGCCTGATCCAGGCGGGAGCGTCTGCGGCCCGGCCCGGCTTGGGCAAGGCCCTCCGGCCTCCAGCGGCCGCCCGGGCCCCGGCGGGAAAGCGGAGGGCGGGAGGTCGGGGCG
>NW_008824934.1:281186-311691 GCF_000699105.1 Pygoscelis adeliae | reverse complement strand
CGGCCGCCAGCCGCGGCCTGAGGGGAGAACCCGCCCTTCTCTAGCCCCTCCGCCGCGGTCAGCGCCGCGCTGAGCTCGCGGCGGCCTGTAGTACCCTCAGCTGCTAGGTGCTTGTCGGCCTCGAAAGCCATCCGTTTCGTACTACCTTTACTCCTTAAACTTTATATATTTGTAGGGTTTTGGCGTGTGCGGGGCTCGGGTGTGGAGCGGCCGTTGTGGCAATGCAGCGTGCCCCGTTTGTGTAGGGTCACCGCGGTTTATTGGGTAGTTCCTCGGGCTGGGCCAGCCGGTGAAGGCAGAATGTTCCGGGCTTTGGTGGTAGTGGGACAAAATGGCGGTGGGCTCAGCTCCGCTCGTCATCACTCGGCTGGTTTTTGTACTGATACCCGGGATCCGTTTCCTGCGGTGTCAGGCTGAAGCCATAGATTGTTAATCCAAATAGTCAAGTAGATTGGGAGTGCATCTCTGATCTAATGTCTCTTTCAGGAGAGAATCTGTTGAAGTGATGCGGTTTGTCTTTTTTGGCAGGAATGTCGCTGGGTGACTTGAAATAAAGTACTTGTTAGAGCGGAGCCATCACTGGTAGTTGTTGAAATGGATAGACACACTAATCAGGCTGCAGCCTTTTAAAAAACAGACATAATAGAGAAATGATGACAGACTCTTCATAATTCTCCAACAGTAGATAAAAGGATCAGAAAGTAACTCTGCTGATTAAATTGTTCAAAATCGATACGAGAATAATTGTACAAGGAAATAAAAAATTTTGTTTGATAACAGGTGTTTATGAGGGAGATCAGGTACAGACCGCTCTTTTTCATAAAACCAATTTATTATTGGTAAAAAATTAATCCAAGTTCACATTCCTTTTCTCTAACTGCGTTTCTGCAGCGCTGAATGTCTTGTGGACTGTTTCATCCTTGGACTCCCTCTTCAGACTAACAAGGAGGTGTCAGTATTGACTGCAGTGCTGTATTAAAAGTTATGCCTGTGAATTATTGTGTTGGGCACACAGACCACCAAAAATGTATTAAGTAACAGCTGACCTGAGTTTCTACATGTCTTGAACAGACGTGAACCAGGAAAATGGCATTCAGATATCAGAGTTCATAGGTTCGCATTTGAAAGAGATTGGTAGATTTAACCTAAGAAGTGGCAGGTACAGCCAGACAGCCACCTCCAACTGTGTTACAGGCTGAAGATCATTCCCTTAGAGTGCAGCCAGAGATCTGGGAGGTTCAGTCCAGCTTACAGCTTTCCTCTGTTAACTCAGGTAATTTGTGTTTCTATGAGTCCGTATCTGTAGTGAGGTATTGTCTTTTACCATATGTAATAACTAATTTTATAACATTAAAAGAGCATTAATGGGTTTCCTTTTTGTGTAGGAGTGAGGATAAAAATCTTAGAAGTGTAAAATATATGGTTACTAATGGGAACTATGTAAGTTTCTACAATAGATAGCCCAGCTGCAAAATAAAAATAATAAAAACCAATAATCATACTAGAGTGCTAGTATTTCTTTTATGTGATAGGCAGACTAAAATGAGAATGAAATTCAGGAAGAAAGAAATGACAATGGAAAAGCCAATCGCTGTCATGCAGACTAACATTTTCCTGTATTAACATTTGTTACAGCTACTGCAGTACCCAAGAAATACCGGGACAGGTGCAAACAGTGTTCTGCCTTTCATTTTTCTTGCCATTTAGAAGCTGCTTCCCAGTGTGATGAAATGAGATTCCAGGAAACAGGTCCTCCTTTCCCTCTTTGGTGGGAAAGGCAGTCTCCCAAAAGTTCCAGGCGGAACGAGGTAAGCTGAACGGAAGCAAGGGGTGAATTTGGATCTGAAGATTTTAGGCCTGCTGTGGAAAGAAAGATGGTGATGGCAGCAGACACAGAGCAAAGAATAGTAAAAGGAGGTGTAGATGGAAAGAGGGAATCAGCCATGTAAGTGGTTGAAAATGAGATGACAGAGGAGGGGTAGAAATTTGATTTCACAACTGCTGATGCTAATTGAAGAACACAAACCAGAAAGTATTTCATTTGGGGTTTTTTACGTGCCGGCCTTAATGACTGCTATGAATTACAAGACACAGCACTGATTATCGCCACTTGGCGGCAGCAAACAATATAAAAAACTTGCTTAAAAAAAATCTGAGGGGCAGTGAAAGCTATCGGATTGAGCTAATGTCTGCAGGCCTCTCTACATATTTCTAGGTGTATCTGTGTTAACGATTGTTTATGCCACAGGGTTTCTTCTTTTGTTCCTGTGATGTTTGAGTTAGTGTTTTATATGTCTTATGACCCCTTGGATACTACTTTGACAATCCTCTGCTCCTAAATCATGCATTGTACCAACAGATTTATTTTGTTAGATATGACTTCTCCTGAAACAGCAATCAGAAGTGTAGTCTGTTTTTCATGCTGAAGGTGTTGCTGTGTGGTACTGTTAGTACTGTGAGTCATGCATTATAACATTTGCAAAAGGTTTATTATGGGTAAGCATAAAAATGGTTATTGTGCAGTAAGGGCCACAAATGAAAGAATATAATAAAAAAAATAATGAAAATCATTACTGCAGCTGCTGATTGTAAAAAGCAAAAGGGAAAAACCTTGCTTCTGTAGCAACTATAGCTTGTAGGTGGTTTTGTATTTTGTGGATTTAATTGGAAACTTGATGCTGTAAGATTATTTTTTTTTATTGTTATCTGTTTAATGCATACCCATTCTAACCTATGAGGGCAGGTTTGTCAGTGCATGTTTTCATTCTTGCTCTATCTGCTTCTGTAAGTACATGTATATTTGAACCTAGCATTCTAGAAATCTTTGTCCGTTGTGTGTAACTCAGTATTTTTCATCTGCATCTTTCCAGAATTAATAATGTACTTACAGCATGAAGGTGCAGTGTAGAACAGGACCTGTTCTTGGTTCTGCCACGTTGTACAAGATTGTATCTACTGTTTTGTCCACTGACATGGAAATTCTATCACTTCTTAATTGACTTTGTGTCTTGCATAATTTAATAATTAGAATGTTTTGTGATCTTAGAAAAAAGTTCTCATAGAAATGCAAAGAATAGTCTTTATCATCATCAGCCTTGACTCGATTTGAGCCAGTGGTCAAGGGATTAGAGCTTTTGGAAGCTAGAATGCTTCTACAGATTATATTTAGGGATTTCCTTGTAAATGGAGTGCCAGCATGTGTAGTTATCTATTCCCTGTAGAGTCTCATCAAGCTGCACACGCTTAATCTTTACTTACATGGTCCCGTATTCTTGCTGTAATGTGGGCCTCAGTTTTAACTTTTGCTCTCAGGAAGAAGGGGCTATTATAACAAATTCTAATCCTTTCGCAATTCCACAATCACTAAAGCCTATAAATCGCCTGCCAAACAAACCAAGTGATCTTTTCCTGGGCTGAGGGAACGAGGAGAGAGTAAAACGCATTACGCAGGTGCCAGCATTTGCTGGGGAAGAACTGGTACATTATCAACTAATCCGCCTTCTGCTATTTCTGATTTCCTACCCAACAGCTGCAACATTGAATGAGAGCTTCTGCATTTGGGAAGAATTAGAAAGCCTGATAATGCAGGGTCTCTATTACAGATACAACAACTCACAGACAGGGAGGAGATTTTTGCTGCCGGTGTAGAATTTGGAGTGCTAGGCATTTTATAGCCTGGAAAAATTGTAATTTTCAGCTGTTGTTATGGAGTAATCAATGAAGAAGAGATGCCATAGTTTCTGCTAGGTTTCTCTCAGAGCCTGATATAATTGCATGCATGAGCTATTATTCTTTCGAATGTACCGCTTTGAGGCTAAAGCATATGCAGTTTTTATTAAAACTTTTTTTTTATGGTGACTGATGCTCACAGATAGTTTTAGTCCTTCTGAAATATCTTTGATTCTGTAGCAATAGCTCCTGTATCAGATAAAAACATTCAGAATAAATTGTGCCTTGCTAGAAAATTGAAACATTATTATGTTTTAATTATTTTATCTAATCAGTGCTTGGTTTAGGAGTATACGTTGATAATTTTTTGTCCTTGTCAAATAGTCTGTGACTTCACTCAAGGATCAGCGTGTCCATTCTGCTAAATGACATAAAGGAAAATGTCTCCAAAGATACCACAGGAGACGAGTGTGTAGTAGAGCATCAGTGAAAGCTTCTGTAGCAAATGGACTTACGGCCTATCTCCTCTACAGCTCAGTGGCAGCAAATGTAGCACTGGAAAGAGTAACTCAATCATATTGGCTCACTCGGTATAGTGCTAATCACTGTCTGTAGTGAAATGGGAAAGTGACTATTTTCATCAACATGATGCATTACAGTTCAAGCCACAAAATTATGAAAGCTGTGTAAGACTTCCTTTAGCATAGTTAGGAGAATATAGATGACATGCAGTTTCAATTTGAGAAGTGCAGGCTCATTGCTGTTCCCAGAGCAAGTCAGCTGAGTGGAGACAGTTTCGTAGGCTCTCCCTAATTTTAGTTGTAGGTGACATAGTCTTTTCAATGAAAAGTCATTGCCTTTGAAACCTGCTTCCTCTGGTAGCTTACCAGAACCTGAATTTGTTAATGTGCAGAGTCCAGTGCACAACTCACCTTTTAAATTCAGCCTTCCCTTTTCAAGTACAATGACAGATCAGTACCTGTGTGGCTGTATATAGAAAATCAAGCCTTGTGACATTTATATGCCAAGATGGGAAGACCTAAAAAGAGGACTAGGGAGACTGGCATGGCATTTGTGGGCACCAGGTTGCCAAGGAGGCATATTGTATTGAAACAGTTGCCTGGGAAACATTTAAAAATACATTGAATGGAAAAGCATATGTGATGTGCCCACAAGTGTTCTGTGTGAATGAAATGCCATGGCTGATGATGGCACCAAGAGACTGTTACTATTATATGTAAAGATGCTGCAAGTGATGGTTATTTTCTTTTGTGTTTTGTTTTTTTTTTTTTCTTCCCATACCCTATTTGTAGGAGGTGCGCCGAAGGAATATTGTTTTGCTCTTGGCTGATGGATTAAAGTAAATGTAGAGAAAGCAGTACATGCAGTCAGCAGCAGCAGCAGCTGGAGATGGTAAGAGTAATTTAGCTTCGTTTAGGCAATCTAAACCAAATTGACAAGAAGCCTGCACAATTCCCCCTCAAAAGTAGCAACAGCACTGCTGAAACTCCTACAGTTGTATAAAGATAAATGGTTCTCTGAACATTATCACTTTAGTTTGTGCTAAAATTGTATTTGGAGGCTCTGACATTATTACAATAAGACTTACATGTAAACATCATATAAAATGTATACTTTATGATCAAAGCAGGTTGGACAGCATATATGAAAAAGTCTCTCACTGACCTAATTTTTTGTTTGGGGCACTTAAGTAGAGGGAGATGAAGAGAGAAATTTGCCAGTGGTAGCCCAACTGCTCTAGTTCTCCCTCGGATCAGACCCAATTACTGAGAGATGGTACTGGCAAAAAAGAATGACGAAGGAAGGGAACAGTTTACTGGAACTAAAACAAACAATTACATCCACTCTTCTGTTTCACAGAAAGAAAACTTTTTTCCTATGCAGCCAAGAAACAAGGGAGCTAGTATCTGTAATCTGTGATATCCTAACCTTGGACAAAGAGCTTCATCTGCTAGTAATTTCCAGATGCTAAAATGCATCTCTCCTTCACTGAGAATGATTGGCAGGTGTGAGACTGGTTAGGATTATAATCTCCCTGCCTAATCCTCCTTTGGAGATTTAGAAACAAATACCCTACCCTTGATTTGCTAGAGTAAGGACCCTGTTTGGGAGCCAGCAGATTTAGCTTGGTCCAGCCTTTATGTGATACAGACTGAGACAGTAAATTTGTTGGAAGAGAGATGCAGTAGAGAGGAGTTCAGTTGACTAAGAAGGAAGGTCTAGAGGCCTTTTTGTTAGTAGTAGCTCTGCAAGGATGAGTTGCCTTATAGGGAGAAGGCCCCAGGGGCTTAGCTGCTTGAAGATGTTGCCTGTTCAAAGCTGTGAAGTTGCTGTTTATTTGGTAATGTGTGTGCTTTTCCCCAGTGAGGAAGCATTTTCACTGACAGAGACTCTGCTGACTTTGCTGTCATTTTGGCCAGCGAGAGGATGCTTTTTGGCTCGCTGTCTAATTTGGGCACAATCTGCTCAAAGGTTTGAGGTGATCCAATGATTGTGTTGGAAAACTGTGAATCAGATTAAGTCTCTGTGTGTCAGTCAAGTCCTAGTATCACTCATCATTTTTCTGGCCCAGTGTGTGTTTGGTTAAATCAAGTCCTGATGTTTCTAGGCCCTGGGGTTAGTGTAAGAGAGGTGGGGAGAATCCGCCTTTCATCTTCTTCTCACAATTTTGCAATGCGACTGAAAACTGGAGAGAATGTTTCAGATCTCAAACAAAGATTAGGTTTGATGGCATGAAGCCGTGGGTTCTGTGGCCCAGCCTAGAATTCTGCTAAGGGAGTTGTATAATCTCCCCATACTTTAAAGGATTTTGGCTCTGAATTTAGATTCAAATATGGCTTGAGGTTTTCATATTTCTTTCTTGCTTTCTTGGTGGTTTTTTGTTGTTGTTTTTTTTTAAGTGTGCCTCACAGTATTATAGCCTATAGCAGTTTGCGTTCCTCCTGTTTGCTGTGTATCATTCCTTCATTTGAAATCAACATACTAAAAGGCTCCACAGAAAAAAAAAATCCATAAATAATAGCTATAGTAATTACAGAAGATCACATGTCTTGTTTATGGGCATGAAACCACAAAACAGTGGGGCAAAATTACCGACACTATTTAATGTAGTGTGATGGTATCCATAACTGGAATGGTATGTAAATTCAACTTAAAATAGAATGTAATTCAACAGATGAGTATTTATTTATTGCTTCAACAAATGTGGATAGTAGGTTTAGTTAGTTTTGCAATTTTTTTAAGGACTAGCTAGTGTTTTAAAAAGAAAATCTAGTAAATCTGAAGGTATAATCAAAGCTGTGGAGGCAAGTATAAATCTTTTCACTGAGAAGAGTGTATTTTAGTTGCAATCTAACGGTGCAATAATTTTGTTGCATTACGGAAATGTCTTGGAAATATGCAGTATGTCCCTGCTACCTTTCCTAAATTCTTTCCTTTTTCATATTCATTCTCCCTCTGTCCTTCATTAGTGCTTAACTTGATAAAAGACATACAAAATAGGACTAATTTAGAAGACCTGACAGTAAAATACAGTGGAGCTATAGTTTCTCTTTTTTTTCCATATGTCATTTATTTAATTGTATCAGACACAGGCTGAGATTGGTTTGTTTACATTATCTTATACCCACTGAACTGAAACTATCTTGTGACATTGTCAATGTGAAAGGTCATTCTGCCTGGAATATATATCTTGTTATGTCAGACCTGCGACACCTAGTTAGAGATATTAAAGTAGGTGTTTGCCTTCCTTTGCTGTCACTTTGCAGCTCCAGCATCTGTAAATCAAATCCATTTAGACTACTTCAAGAAAAAAAAGATGATGCCTTCCTGCCACATCCAAACAGTACTGCTATCAAACGGTAACTTCATGCTACTGTTCCTGTCATGAGTGAATTTAAAATTGGGCTGATTTTGGAATATTTTCCCCAGATGACCTCTCCTGTTCCCCAAATCCACTTTGCCATTCCTTCAATTCATCCGTGCTGCTCTCGTAGAAATTTGATTGCTCCCTTTGAATCAGTGTAAAGCGCTCTGGAAGAGATGTGTAGTAGCTGAAACAACATGGTTCAGGACAGGAAGTATATTTAGTTAGCTAAAGTATTTACTCTGGTTTGTACCACAGACTGGTTCCATTATTAGCCTATTTTTTATTAGTATGTGCTACCATACTGGAATCAGATGTTATCAGAAGATTGTGAGGAAAAGTAGCAGCTTCACAGCTCTCTGTGGCTGTTCTGTGCCCTGCATAAGATGAGTTGGTTAGCTTATATCCAGATCCCACTGCGCAAGAGTCAAGATCACAAAGAGCTACAAAAAAAATGGCACTGTTAAACCTTAGTGTTAAAGAAAGAGCTGAATCCAGGTCCTCACAAGAAGCTGTTTTGGCCTAATTGGATTGGCCGGACATGGTGAGATACGATCTATGACCAATGCAGCTTTGTAGGCAGAAATGTCAAATATAGATGCATATAAGTGATAGCTGCCTCACATTCCCTCTAAAACCAAATGAGATTTAGAGAAGCCTGCTTGATGTAGTCTGCTGTACAAGGTTCAAGAGACAGGAGTGATCAGTAGGAAATTGTCATCAGTTCTTTTGGGAGTGGGTTTTGTTTTTTTTAATTACAGAGAAACTAGAATTGACATCCCCATTTGCTAGTCACATTATTTAGTAAGGGATGGTTGTTTTTCTGAAGAGTTTATCTGTTCAGTGATGATTTAATTTAGGAATTAATTCAGGGAATTTCTACTGCCTGTAGTGTGACGCAGTAAGTCAGAATACTTAATTACAGTGGTCCCTTCTGGCCCTAAAGTAGCCCTTTCTTATCTTATTTCATACTTATACCTGTTTATGAGATGGAACACAGGTGCACAAAAATTAAGGATATTGCCTGAGATAATGCAAGACCTGGGGACCGAACTCCAGCCTGTTGTTCACTGGGTCTTTGCATAGGCATAAGATTAATCTTCCTTTCAAGCAGCGTTTTATTCCCAAGGGCTTTCAGCACAGTGTCTTTCATCTGCTTTGAATTCACCAGAAAAAATAAAAAGATGGGGCATCTTTCTGAAAGTCTTTGCCTAATAGCTCGTGTCTTCCAGAGTATTGATAAACACGAGTGCGAATATACAGTCTCCTTTGCCCCAAAGACGTGCTCTGGCTTTAGTACCACACTTTTAATGACAAACATTCACCTAGTTTACCATATGCATTCTTTTATCTTAGCTGTTCTCTGTGCATGTTAGGAGATTTATTTCTACTCATAATGTATTGCATGTGTGTTAGTTGTAAATATTGTGCTCATAAATCAGCCTGGACCATCCAGCCTCAAGGATGGAGACAGCTTACAATAGGTCTGTCTGCTTCAGATTGTGAGACTGTACTAGTTCTCTGTTTTTTCCATTGCTTGGCTGTTAGTGGCATGTTGCCAGTCTCCTGTCTCACATTAACAGGAATATTATATATTACTGAATTTAAAGTGTTTTTCCTTCAGGACTAGAAGAATGTAATGGAGCATGCATCTGGCAGCATGACATTATTCCTATGGTGTGCAGTGTGCCCTCCATGCAGAAAATCGCCACCGTGGATTTCTGCTTCAGTCCTCTAGGCATGAGGAATTTTACTCTGTGCACTGAGGTAGGTCTTAGACCAGGTTGGGGACACATTATGTCAGGGATTGCATGCATATATACATAACGTGTAATGAAAAACTGATTCTTCTCCCTTCCCTTCACCAAATTGTCTAAATTAAACACCACAGAAGTAGCAAGTCTGGAGCATAATCCCAGAACTCCATTTTTTTCATCCCACTTCTAGAACCAGCTCTGTCTGTATTCACACCTGCTGACCTCACTTTTTTCATCTGGGAGATGGAAACTTGTTATACTTGCCCTGTAAGATGTTTTTGGAGAATTTATTAGTTCATAAATTATATGTTTGAGGACATATCAGTACTACAGAAGTACGTATGAAACTGCCCCAAAACTAGGATTGTTACTCCTCATTGTCAGATAGTTTCATTTGGACTCCTCTCCATTTGTCCTCTTGTTGGAAAGTTTGTCTGCTTGGAGGGAACTGCAAGTATTTTCTGCAGTGCTCCTGTTAAATTATTACCCTTTTTACTGATTTTTAAGGATCTTGTGCTCTCAAAATTTCTGTGTTTGAATGAAACAAGGCTGCATTAAATTGCATGGTCTAAAGCAATCAATATTCAATAAGCTTCTGGTATTTTAATTGGCTTGTTTTTGGAAGTCTGAAATGGGCTGAGCTGCAGGGCTAAACTAAACGGAGTCTGTCATACCAAAAATACTCTGAAGGAGTATATTTCTTGTTGGTAGTGCAGCTGAAAACACCACATTTACTGTAATTAGTGCGTATCACTTGTGCCTATGCTTCCTATCTTATTTATATATACTTAAATGTGTTTCTAGGTATCTGTTCTTGGAGGCCATGTTAAATCAGTGTCTTCTGTTGTTTATTCTGGCCTAATAAACACACGCTTGATTTGTCTCACACAGTACGTCCCAAAACTATAACCCTATGTTAAAAAAAAAAGAAGTTCCCCAGAACAGTCTGTGACCCAGAGCATATGATCCATTTCAGGAGAGCCGGAAAGGAGAATGGTGTCATCACCTGAGGGGAAACAAAAATCAGAAAGAAACGAGGAGGGGAAATTTTGGTGCTTATTTTTAGACTCTGTGGGTGAGTGTTATTTTCAGCTTTGTCTATATTAATTTCTGCAGAACACAGTGTTAATGTGTGATTAGGATATCTACGAATAGAGTATCATCATTTCTAACTAAGTAATCACTCACTAGCAATCCCTGAAGACTCGATATACCCATTTGTACCAGGATGAGGTAGCAAAGACATGACTACAGACGGCGTAGATATATCCGAGACAGCTATAAGCTAGCTAGTTGAGAAATAAACCTTACACATGTATTTACACTTAATGAGTTCAGAAAAATATGTCCATGACACTGGGTCAATCCTCCGTGTAGCTGAAGATACTCTGGTGTTAAAGTGAGTTAGTTTAAAGCTAACTTTCAATACGTTTATGTGGAGCTGTTCTCATACTTGTGACTGCATACCTTCAGCAGCTTCTCTATTTAGCACAAGACTACACAGTCATAAGTTTCATTGAAGAACGTGCTGCTTGTTAATCAGCACTTTATTGTCTCAGTATGCTTAAAATAAGCGTTTTGTCACATTCAAGCAGAAGAAACTTTATTGGTTTGCATTCTGGCACCATGCTTCATGTTGTCAAGTGCTTGTCAGTTGGCTTCTTTCTGTAACTTATTTACAGAGAGAGGGAGCTTGAGATTGAAACATTCTGGTAACAATTTTCACCAGATACATATTGGATGTGTTATAGAAGTATCTCTAATGTTACAAAGAACAAGAGACTTAATGGGTTGTAGTCCGAACTTGTGTGCTAGACATCCCCTTTAGAGCCTTTGATTGCTGTATAGGACAGGGAACACAAAGCTAAAATTCCCCTGTTGCACAGTGAATACAGTGAGAGGAAGGAAAGAAGATAGCATCTTATCAAAGGATCTTCTGGTTTCCTTTATAAACAGCTAAGAAGCAGCTTTACCACTTCCCTCACTCAGTATTAAGCAAAGGACCTTTGAGAGGACAATAGATATTAGGCCTACCAAAATTCTCTTTGGCTGTCTTAGAATGTGTCTGTAGTCTAAGTAGCAATAAAAGCTAATACTGCGTTAAAGCCAGATGTTTCTAGTTAGTCTGCAATGTTGTCTTTTAATCTGATGTGGAGGCAGAAGAGTACAATGGAGTCTGATCTTTGCTTTGAGAAACCTGCTTTTGTCACTAGTCTTGAAGCTGGCCTTTTGACTAACTCCGTGCGAGTCATTTCATCTCTACATCACTCTCATACTTTGCAAACTCATTAGCAGAAGGACTGCTTACTGGCAGTGTTGTACCTTACACAATAAAGACCAGGTCTTGTTTGACATGATTAGATATCGCTGTCATTAAATTTAATAATTTATGGAAATGTACAGTCAGAATGTTCTAAATAAGGATCAAGTGCAACAGACACGTTAAAGCTATTTTGCTAGTTTATTTTATAAATGGAGCATCAGAAAAGGCAGCACTGGAGGCCTGATTTTTGCCTTAGCAGAGATAGGAGGAGCTAAACTCTTAAGTGATAAACTAGTAGTTCCCAAACCAGTCTGTGGAACCATAAAGTATATTAATTCCTAAGTTCCAAAAATCTGTGAAAAGTTTTGGGGCTTGACTGTGGCAAAATAGCACAGAAGTTTGGGGAGAATTGAGTTGAACAATATATCTCCTCTGCAGAAGGCCGCATGTAGCTTTTGAAAAAGAATTCTGTAAGCCTATTCATTCTACTTAGGTTCTTGGATAGTTTACTGCTGTAAATAGATACAGTTAGGGTCATTATTAAATGCCGTATGCAATAGCATTTAATTACGGGTATATATTTTTAGCCTGTCACAGAACACATCCCATTGCAGCTTTTTTTAAGAAAAAAAAAAAACCAAAGAAAGCTTTCTTGGGGCAGGTGTATACAAAATATATACATGAGATTTTTGTTTTGGAAAATGCAGCAGATTATAGCTAATCTTGAACTCTCTTATTAGAAATGAAAGCTGTGAGAATTTAACAAAATGCTATGTGGAATTATCCATGTTTCCAGTGTTTTTTGGGTTATTGAGTTTTATTGTGCAGCAGCTTTTTCAGAAAATTGTGAGGGCCAGGAACGTACAATTAAGTCTTGTTTTGAATCACCCGACTGAGAACAAAATCTAGAAAAAAGAAATTTTTTGGATTACAAAATGTCAGAAGCATATTGATATAATTACCCTTAAAAGGAGATACTGTAGGAAATAGGATGGTTTAAGTTATTACAAACATTCATGGAGTAAAAACACTATTAAAGCATTATAAGAGTCATACAACCAGTGAACCAAAAGTGTAAAAACAATGCTTTGGAAATGAATATTTTCCCAAGAAAACTTTCCAGTAAGAACCTGGGAAACTGCACTTTTTCTTGTGAGTGAAAAAAAGTCACATTCCGACTTTAAAGAGACAGTGCTTCTGGAGAACTTACACATTCAGAATGTACTCTATCTCCTTAAAAACCATGAAAAAAAAAGAAGTTTAAGGACTTAATCTAGGGTTTTTTTTTCCCCAGTGTATGCCTGTTATTCTTTTTGTGTGTTTTTCCATGTGGATGGTAAAAGTAGATGGGACAGTTTCACAACTGCTTCCATTAGATTTCTTTTTCTGACTCCTGTGTACTTGTGGAATTGCTGCTAGTGGAAAAATAATAATAAAATCACTCTAGGGAACAGAGTGCACAGCATACTTTGTTGACATTTTAACATGTATGTTGGTAACCCTTTTCCTACCCTAGCTTTTGTAAGCTTGCTTTTGGTGAGGACTGGTGTGCTTTGCTTACAGACTGCTTTGCTAATGAAATGAGAAACTTTAATTGCTGTTTCAAATCCAGTATGTGCCAGTAGCAACTTAATGGTTGTTTTCTATAGGGTTATTTTTAAGTGACCCATAAATAAGCAGTTACATGGTCTCAGATGTGTTCCACCCTAAATGACGAATGCAATTGGTCCTAATTGGTTTCCTTGGTAGTTCTCAGAAAGGGTTCTCAGAGAGAACCTTGACTAGTTAGTTGTAATATTGCTCATTCCTTTGACTTTTGCTGGTGGCTCTTGGAAGTTTCTCAAGGCATTGTTGATAGAAACGTACTGTTGAAAAAGCGTAAAAGTGAAGTCCCACCCTCTTGCTGACAGAACTGGACCTTTTGTGTAGACAAAGGACTTCAGTCTCCAGGGCTGTCATGTCTGATATCCTTCATTGGTAATAAATGCACAGAAAAAAAAAGAGAGTGCAGAAGCGGACCCTTCCTGCTTCAGCTCCCTTTCTATGTAGAAGCACAGACTCGAGCTTATAACATGTACCATGAAGCACAAATACATATATATATATATATATTTAACTGTGTACTGCTGGATATAGTTGAGAGTGTGGAAGGATTTAGAAATGATGGGATGTTTGTATGGCTAGCAAGAACACCCAGATTTGTTACAGTAATGATCTTTAAAACAAAATACAGCAACACCAGAGAGGAAACAAAAGAACTCTTTTAACTCTTGGTGGTGAAGGAGGGACTTTTTTTTTGGATTGGTGCCTCTTGAAGTGCCTTAAACTTTTCTGTGAAGCAGCTAGTCATGGCCAATGTCAGAAAAAGGATAGTGAACACTATATGTGATACATTCCGGCAATTCCTGTGCTGAAAATATCACCAACAACATTTGATGTCAAGACACAAAGGCTTGGTCCCAAAATTACTGTGGATCAGAGAAGTAAGCTTTTGAGAGAGGAAAAAAAATGGAATATAAGGCCCGATTTAAGACTTATAAAATCCTTGTTCCTGTGGGATTTTTGACAATGTTATTCTATCAGCATAATTTTATTTTAATCCAGTAGTGGCCATCCTCCTCCCCGCTTTTTTCTTTTTTTTTTCTTTTTTTTTTTTTTTTTGGCTTAGCTAACTGTACAAATTCCTAAGTTTTCCTATGTAGAAATTCAAACAGAAAATAATCCAATCCCTGGGTTTCTAAATTCAAGTAGCTTTTAAATCAGAAATAGTTTTGAAGCAAGAACAATAATCTTTCTGGTAGTGGGTGGCATAAAGAGACTGGTTTTTCCATTCAAGGCTTTTTCTTTTAAATGTATTTGATTTAGATTGATTTAACTTGGTGTGGGAATTGAAAGTCTGACTGTGAAACTTCCTGTTCTGAGCTGTGGCTTAAGTGAGTTGCTGGATGAATGTGTGTTACCATTCTTATGTCCTCTTTCTTGCATAATGATCCTTGATTCTGATGAGTTTCGATCACATGCGTGGGCTTGATGAGGCAGCGCACTCATGACTGGTTAAAAGCACAGGAAATCTGCGCTTCTATCCAGCCCTCCTATGTTTTTTGAGAGAATTACTTCGTTTCTTTCTTTTGCCTCACTTTGTCAGTGCAGTGTAACTTTTCTAAGTGCTTTGAAACCCTGATGGAGGACTTGTTGAAATCCTTAGATGGATGTTATACATTGTATTCTACCAGGTGCTTCTTTACTGAGCTGGTAAATAACCTCAGTACTTGGAACTGGAAATATCCTACCTTGCCTTTCGTTCTTAGAACCCACTTCATTGTTCTTTCAGTAAATTGGTACTTTTCCTGTTTCCAGCACTTCTTTAAAGATTTTGTGGAATGTTGTAAGGTGTCTGTGGTGGTTCAGACCTAGTCCTCTACTTTGAGCTAAGCCATGTCAAGCAGGTTGGCACCAGAGGTTTCCTGTGAGTTAAAACCCATGAGAAACAGTTCTGTCTTTCCAGGCTGTGTAGTGATAGCCTTTAAGTTACAGCAACATCTACAGATGTTTCCCCTCTTCTGACTACTTGTGTCAACAGGAAATGGCCAATATGCATGGCAGCTTCCAAACTTAAAACTTCTGCAAGCAGTACAGAAAGAATTCAGAGGCTACAGGTATGCTGGTAAATTACCAGTTCAGGGAGAGGTTTCTGGGCCCTGGAACTTCATTGTACATGGATAATATCGTTGAAAGAGCTTTTGCATGGTTTTGGCTGGGCCAGCTAGCACTTTTCCAGTTTCTGACTGTGGTTCAAGAGGTGTGGTGAGCCAAAGCCCATTCATACAAGGCATTTTGCATTCAGCCATCCTGTTTTAGAGGTGGATAACTTGATGTCATGGACATGTATTGTGGACACATGGCATGAAACACACCCACAGAACAAGCTCAGACTTGTTTAAATTAGTAATACATATCTATGGACAGTATCTGGAATATAGGGGAAAAATAGGTAGCTTATGTTGATTGCATGATCCCATTCATGATTGAAGTCCATGTCCTAAATATTTCTAGATTTATTTTTTTTTAATACTAAACTGTTTACTTAATTACACTGAACTTAACAGTTACTACTTTCTTATGTTCTTAGGAAGTTTTCCACTTCTTTCCCTGAGCCAATTAACGTAAACTAGAGGTCAGAGCAGCTCTTCGTGATGCAAATGTGCTGGTTTTATCTGTTCTCTGACTCATTTTTCGTGAAGAAAATAAAGAAGGAAAGAGTCTTTGAATCTTTTTAGTGTAATGAAAAGTATATTGAAAATGATTCCTTTATGTGCTTGAGTGTATGCTGTTTTCAAGGTTCTCTTACTTTTTGAAGAAAGTTTTCAGAATCTTACTGATTATATTGATGGTTTGGATTTCTTTCTGCACTTTAGATTTCTAGTGAGTGATACCTGGGAGCACCAAGTAACAGAGTCCATTGTTGAGAACATCTGAGGCAAATCTTTATGCTTTTGAAATAGTGTAACTTGTTATACCAAATCCAGTGTCTGTGAAACATCATCTTAAAAATCCAAATGTTAGTAAAGACAATTAGCATGGGTTTAGTGCGCATAAAATTCAACTTTGCAAGATAAAGCAGGTAACCTTTGACTTACTATAGAGCATCAGCTACACAACCTCCTCTGCTGAGGTGCAGAGGCCTTTGTGCTCAGCCACTGACAACACAAATACCAAGTACAACTTTGTGTGAACTATCTTTCATTCGCTGATTTGTGTTCAGTTTAGCAATCCCTTGGAGTTAGTTTACCACCAACCCTGTGCCAGTGTCATGCTTCTAGAGACTGTACACTCCCTCTGAGTATGTTGTATCTAACCAGTCAATATCGTTTTGCTCCTTAGCTCCCTTTCCATTACTCTGTGAAATATTTGCAGAACCTGTATTTCATGATTGGCCCGGTTACTGATTTATCTCCTGTACTGTTTATCCCACTGGGATCATGTTATTTTTTCAGAGATGACCTCCCTTGCTCACAAACCACAGCTAATTTGGTCTTATTTCCCTCCCTGCCCCCTCCTTCTGGCATGCTAATAGCGATTCTAACTGGCTGTTAACTTCTACTCTGCAGTTGTCATTGAGCTTTTCCAAGTTAAATATTGCAAATGAAAATTAAAATATACTTGGCACTGTCTTCAGTTGGAGGTGCAGTCTGCACTTTAGGAGGTGATGGTCATTACCAAATGTCAGCTTTGGAGAGATTCAACAGATGGGAATGCTCTGTTTTAGATTATCTGCCCATGTATTTGTTTAGACAGATTCACGGGCAGTTCAAATGCCTTTGGAAGCCAGCATTCCAGTGCACTGCAATGCACAGCACTGGAAAGGAAGGGAAACATGGAGGTATAAGGAAGTGTTTATAGTGCACATGAAGCGCTTTCAAATAAGATTTTGAAATTGCACAAACAGTGCATATTCCTATTTGCTTAAACTGTGTAGCAGCAAAATCCATTAAAAAAAATCTGGATGCCTGTTCACTTGGGTGACTGAGACCAGTGCAAACAAACCCAACTCATCGCCCACCTCTGAAAACAAGGCAATCAGACCTTCTAGTTACTCAGTTATTGATAGATGTCTGTGGGAACAAAGTGTCAGGAATAGTAGCTGAAACTTTTTAGAAGCAATTTTTTTTGCTTGCTTTTCCTAGAACTAAAATAAAATGAGAACAGGATCTGTGGCCTGGCATATCTCCAGGGGAATTTCAGGGACTTTATTAATCAATTATATAAGGAAAAGTATTGGGTAATGGGCAAAAATGGCAAAGCATCTATGTGAACTTGTTGAGTTTTTCTAGCCAGCCCTTCTAAGGACTTCATTGTTTTTGCTGCTGAGTGAGAAGAGCCTCTCTTCACAGAGGCAATTTAAATGGGTAGCTCCTTTTGATGATGGGTTTGAGAAGGAATAAAAACACGGTGCAAAAACTTGCTTAAGGTAGGTAACACAGTAGGTCACGACAAAGCTGTCCTCTTATTTCTAGTGCTTAACATGATCCAGTAGACTGTTTCCTCTTGTAATACACGGCTCTTTATATGGCCCCATGTAAAGCTCTAACAAAGGAAGGTGTCTCATGCATTTCCACTTTATGGAAGAAGGAAGGGAGAATTGGCTTGCTGAAAATGGCCTTGCCAACCTGGGGAAGAATCAGAGATTCAATTCTGAAGTTTAAGTCCATCATGCCACGTGTCTTTGTAATTGTTTGCAACTGATAAAAATGTCAATGATCTGAGTATAGTAACTAGGGAAGGGAGGCATGAAAAAGATTACATATGGATAAACTGCAGGTGAATCCTGAACATACACAACTCCAATGTGGGTAAGACTGAACGTATCAAAGAAAGCATTATTATTGATGTTGTTAGTCATTGAGGTCTTTTAGGTATGAACAAAAACCAAAAGGCAGTATAAATCGGTATCATATGCCTCTGTTTTGCATACTTTATTTAACCTGGATGTGCTCCCCATGAAGCTTCTGTAGGCCAGCACAAAATAATCTGCATTGATCCAAACAGACTGTTAATTTTCTGTGTGTAAGAAGACTAAACTTGGCATTTCTGTATCTTACGAAGCTTTTCTTTTTAGGCTTAAACACAGGAAAGACTTCAAACCTAATTTCTCAGCTTATCATGCAAATAATATCCTGAATCTTGCAGGATCATAACTTTTTGTATAAAGCCTTCCAACTGTTTTCTGTTGATAAAAGACTTAGCTGGGCACCAAGAGATAAAGACTGTAGGACTGAGAAATTGCTGACTTAGTCTTGTAATCTTCCTGCATTGCATTCCCATAGGGAAGTTATGGATAGGTGTAACTCTGTACAAGTTAATGTTCTAATCCTTGAATCCCATTCAATGGCTCAGCCATTGAATTTGATGAAAATTTTGGGCACCTGACACATTACAGGATTCAGTTTTATATATAGGTTTTAAATTCCTGGCAGATTGTCAGTGTAGAGCTCAAATTGATTAATTTAGTGCTGTTACTCTGAATCTGAGTATATTGTGTTCTGAGACCAAACCTGACTGGGAACTTCAGTGACACCTTTTGGAAGGACTCCGCACTTTCAGGATCCAGATTAGGAAAAAGTGTCAGGATCAAACATGATTTATATCATCAAGAACTTTCTTTAGTATTGCCAGCTGAGAATGGCAATGGAGTTTGCGATAGCCTAGAGCTTGTGTTCCTTGCTTCTAAGCAAATATGCTATCCATACTCCTGCTGAGATAAAGGCTTGTCTTGATGTTCCAGATAACTCTAATTATATAGACAAAGAGATAAAATTAAGACAAATTAATTGAAAATGGAAAATTACTTAGACAAATGGAAAAAAATATATACAGATGGTTAGAAACACCTAAAATCCCATGTGGTGCAACAATTGCTAAGTCAGCTAGCAATTTTTTATGAATGAGAAATCTAATAAGGAAGGGAAACCAGTTAAAATTTGCCCTAGAGCAATTGTAACTTCTACACCTCTTTTTTTTTGGTTCATAAACACCTCTGTCTCCTGCAAAAATACTTGTGAGGATACTTTTTAATATGGTTTGCTAAGTTTTGTTGCTTGACTTCATTGTTCCTGCAAATCAGCAAATGAATTCCATTTGCAGTTCAATTTTTTTCTAAGACCAGGAATGTTTATGCCAGATTGTTGTTCCTACCTTTACCCTTAAAACTCACACACCATAGGAACTCTCCGTCTTGCAGAAATGTACAGCTGTAGCAAAGTGTAATATGCATGTGGAACAATCTCATAGGGCCAGACTATGACACATATTTTGCTAGTGCTAATCCATTAAGTAACTTCAGACATACATTGAATAGCACTTCTATCTCACGTTTAATTGTTAAATACAATCAGTGAAGTTGTTAGATGTATGTCACAGTCCCTTTGTCTCAGCTTCACATGACAATCATTCTATTCGTTTCACTATAGCTGTCCTATAGCTGATTTATACCAAACATGGCAGATAAGACTCTCATAGAGTGATTATAGTCAAATCATTCCAGTTTGATGCCGATGTAAGACAAAACTGTGTCTTTGAAGACAGATTTTTCCCTAGAGTAGGGAAGAGAAGGTGTTCTCCTTTGCTGAGGCAGTTGGTGGGGGTTTTTTGTTTGCTTGTTTATGCAGAAGTTTGTGACTTCTTAATATTCCCCACTGTGGAGAAGAGGCCAGTGCTGTTGCAAAGTACATAAAGAAAATAAGAAGCCTAGAGTAGAAAAAGTCTAATAATCGGAGAAGGCTATGGAGCTGGTGAGAAAATGAGAGGTGACATAACAGGAAGGAAAGGGGAAGGTTATGTCATTAGAGACTGGAATTCAATGTTTTGATGAAACTCCATGGATACAGGAAGGAGCAGGGCGGGTAAAAATAGCTAAATGAAAATGGTATGAGTTCCAAGAATTCAACTCTCTGAAAAGAAAGAAATATATGTTCTTGCTTAAAAACAGGCGGAAAAAGTTATGTGTTTTTATGAAGCACTAGAAAGAATGAAGGAGAAAGGAAAGGGGCAAAATTTGCTGACTGCAATTTCTTTTTTTTTTTTTTTTCCTCCAACCAAAACTTGAAATTTTGTGTTATTATACACATTTCATCCAAATCCTCAGTGGCTTGGTTCCCAAGAGAGAGAACACTTTTCATTACAGTCATGTCATCAGAAGACCTTGTAGGCTGTTCAAATCAGAGGGCTTTTTTGGGCTGAGTGCATGCTAATGCTTACAGACACAAAATTCTCTCACTCCCTGACTGACACAAAACACTACTAACCATTGTATGAGAAAATGGCCATAATGTATAGAATAGTTTACTTTTCAGGACTTAAATTTGCCCAAAGCCAGCAAGCAATTAGATTGAAGTCTGGGTTTTTTTGTACTGAATTGTATATGCTCACATTCCCCCCATAGAGATTCACATCTTATCTATAAAACAGAAAGCTCTTACTACAAGAAAGAAAGAAAATCAACCAATTTACTTAGATTTTCTTTTTGTTAATTTCTGAACAGATGGTAACATACCACAATGGAAGTTTTATAAAAATTTCCATCTTTTAACTGAGTGCAGGCCTGAAATTTTTCCCTCGTGAAAATGCGGAGCGTGAGTCATTAAACATGCTATGCGCTATCTGCATGGGATTTTCACTTACTGTATTCAGAAAAGTCAGAAAGCTGTTCCATTACAGCAACTGCTTTTTTTTTTTTTCCCCCTCCACCTGGGCAAATGGCCAATTCCATCATCTCAAGCTCAGCAGTATGAACAAGGAAGGTACAGTCTGAGGAGGGAATGTAATACACAGACAAGGGGAGAGGCATCGCTCCACAGTCCAAGAGCAGGAGTCAATTTCTAAAGCTTGAACAATTGTCAAAAGAAGTGGCCTGAGTTATGATTTCTCCAGTCCAGTCTGAATTCACTAATTGAAAAGTTATGGCCTGGTTTTACAAGTGAGAGGTTATATTGCCTGCAGAGTGTTCAGCACCTACTGTATCTTGGCCCTAAATTGTCATTATGGAGATAGAGAGTCTAAACTTAATCTTTGTTTGGACTCCATTTGAAATTTGGCACTGATTGCTGTGAGACAAATAAGCCTGGAGATGCTGAGTGTGATTTTCTGCAGGTCTACTGATTTGACCTTGGAGAGCTAGAGGAGTTCAAGCTCTCCAGTCTATAGTACTGTTCATCTTAGTGAAGTTGCAGAACTTTGCTGGGGGGGGAATATAAAAGTATTTTTACACTGAGGCTTCGAGGCATTTGTAAAATCCTTTGGTTCTCTCCAGGGCCCTGACTGCAGTCTCTGATGCCTAGTCCTCAATACACAGCATCTTCCTGAGAAGTGCAGTGCTCATCAGTTTTCTCAGCCTGCTCTTTCTTGTATTGGTCTTTGTAACACATGTGGATCAAAATTACCTTTGAGAAATCAAATCAGGGTCTGAAATTTGCAGTTTGGAATTTCCTTTGTATCATCTCAAGGTGGTACCTACACCCATTTTGGAGTGGAGATGTGAAAAAGGCATGAGATGTATTGCCCCTTAGTTACTTACTAGGAATAGGTATGTGGGTGGGTGGGTGGATAGATGGATGGATGGGTGGGTGGGTGGATGGATGGATGGATATATCATCTTCCAAGGTCTCTGTCATTCAGGAAAAGATTAGTTAATTATTCTCGGTCTGATACTTAATGACATCTAGAAGAGAGGTGAATGGCATCTGGTTGGATGGCAAGGATAATATAGAACACAATTTCCCTTGAAGAAATAGCTCACATACCTTATATAATGAATGAGCTCATTTTGCCTGTGTTTGCCAGAAACAATAAAAGTTAGAAAATGTCCCAGTAATTAAAATAAAGTGTTACCCAGATTTATGGTGAGAAATGCGAAATATCAGGCAACTGAGTGCAGCTCCACGCTCACAAATAAGCTTCACATTCGTTAGAACAGGTTGCATTCATTACTAAGAACAGTGTGGGTCCAGTGCTAGCCCCAGAAGGCAGTGAATGGTTTCTCCTGCTCAGGGAAAGAAAGCAGAGGGGAGGGAAAAGTGCCAGCTGGCATGTTAGCTGATGGATGTTGGGTCCTAGTGGTAATGCTGCAGTATGCACGGTACAGACATGATCATTGCTTCAAGATGGGCTTTGGATTACATGATGGATAGTAGGAAGAAGGGAGAGAGTACCATTCTCAGGCCTGCCACATGCAGAAAAGAAATCTAGTAGAAGTTTTTGAAAGGGTGGAGATGAAAAAGGGGAACCTAAGCAAGGCCAGCCTTTCCTGCAATCCTTCCTCTCACAGTCACTGTTTATTACTTTTTTAAATTCAAATGCTATACCTATGAATAGTATAGAAGCTTATGAATATGAGTTCATAATTTGTTTAAAATAATCTTAAACCCTAATTATTCCAGAGACCTTTTTTTTTGTCAGAGGGCCGCATAAGACAAGTGAAGTGGGTCTAATCTATATACGTACTATGCACAAGGACTTAGGGAATATTGAAAGTGTAGGACTGTTAGAAACAGAAGTGAAACTCACTGAAAGTCAATAGTGTAAGCTCATTTGAGTGGCACCCATGCGAGTCATGCTGAAACATTACAATTGCCTTTCTGCTCTGTATAGCTAGAAGAGGGTAGGCTGCTGAAATGTCCTTCTGCTGTGACATGGGAGTTGTGATATTGAGAACCTGCTGCCTTAACATCTCTCGTTGCTTGCTTTTGAACTCCTCTTTTCTGACATAGCTAATTAAAAACTGAAGAAACTTGAAACATAAAAAGTAGTCTGACAATTTAAGCTGTCTAGAACCTAAAATGTTGTGTCTTTTCCTGAAAAGCAGAATGGGGCAATGTTAAGTCAGAGACACTTCAGTGAATACCAATCTTGTGGAGGACTTTCATTACCTGATTCTACCAGACTGAAGGTGTCTGAAGTGTCTGATTCAAAAAACAGCCTGTCTTGCCCATTGGAATATGAAAGAGGTCTTACAGGCACAACAAACAAACCCCCCAAACCTTCTATTTTTTAGTATTGGATTCTCTCCTCACATAAATTTCATTTGGGAACAGTTCTAGGAATATCAGTGGAGTTTTGTTAGAAAGAAGTAGTCATTAAGTTAAAGCAGTTGATTTTAACTTTGTAAAAGATTTGGATTCTGATAAAGATCTGCAGGGTGGCCTTAAGCCAGCTGTATATCCTCTCTGTTCCTCCGTTCCACATCTGTAAAATGATGGTATGAATTTGTCTCTTTTTCATTACGTGCTTGTAAGAAAAAAATCTCATTATGCTAATGAGTTGTGCATATGCTTTAATCACAGGTTCATTCAGAAAGCCCATAAATAAAATAAATGAGATCAACCCATAAGAATTTGTGAGAGGAGTAGAAATTCCAGATTTTTAGGACAGCATGTTCTGAATTACTGAAGTGATGATGCAAGCGCTTATCTCCATAGAGTGCCTAGTGCTCTGTGTATTATTTATATGAGATACAGACCTTTAAAATAAATTGCAGGTTCATATGTCAGACCAGCAGATAGAGAATCACTTTAAAACAAGGGGTAGATATCATAAATTTCAAGCAGACCATGGGGCTCATTCCCTGCCATGATTTTGGATCTTAAACTGTTGTAAAGCATGTACCAAAGAACATGAGAAAAGAGGCTAGAATCAGAAGCCTTAGTGGTAACCCAACTAGCAGATAATAAGGTCTTACAGAGTCTTTCTAGCAAAGGTGCACTTAAGCATATCAATATTATTTACAAAATATGGATACCATGATGATGAGAAATTATCTCAAAGATGGAAGAGATTACAAAAAAGATAGGTGAATTCCCTGAAGTCTGTGAGAGGCTATTGAGGAAGGGAACGTTTGGCCTTAAAGTTGCACATGGGTTTCAGGTGAAATGGAAATGAGGCAGTGTTAATTGTACCGTCATGCAAGTTGATACATGCTAGTTGTAGAGCCCAGCTCTGTTGCCCTTTTACTCACCACAGCAGCTGCAGAAGATCAAATCAGTATTCCCACAGCTTCTCTGCATGATAGAGTGTGTGTGGGAGGGCAAGGGAGGGGAGTTAACCCACTTTGTTTTGGTGAAGCTCAAAGCTGAGGTTTTGCTAATCAGTAACTCCTGTAGTGCAAGGTTGGCACACTCATTTCCTTTAATACTGGTTGCTTTGGTATACACTAGATGGCTATAAGCCCTGAGCTGGGGAGATACTTTGCTTAAGTCTTAGGTTTAACTTTGTCTTAAATGTGTTGATTTTTCTTCCCTAGAATGGCGATAGTGACTATTTGGTAATAGCCTGTGTAAGAACCATGCTAGGAGGAAATGTTGAGGGTGGATAGCAACAATTCAGTTGCTCTTTTTACAGGGACAAGGTTTTGGCTTGGTATTCTTATCCCTTTCTCTGTTGGATGTGTATACTATGCCTTGTTTGCCTACTGCTGGATATGCTGAGAAATGAAAGATTCTGTGTTAATATAAATGACAAAAAGTCTGTGCAGCCCCGAGTCACCTAACAGGACTATTCTGTAAGCTCCTTTGGGAATCCCAAGAGTTCCAGCTTGTATTTCCCACTCTGACTTTTTCCAGTAAATTAATTTTTTTATTGGCAGTAGCAAGCATGTCTTTTTTTTTTTTTAATGAGGTGTTTGGCAGCGTCCACTGGGGCATGTAGGTACAGAATGTGTGGGTAGGAGAGGCAGCCCTGAGCAACATACCAGACAACTTGGTATGAAAGAATTCTAAAAGATGGAGAGCTCTTTCATGTGCTTTTAACAACCCCTCACCTCCTATGTTTCTTAGGATGCCTGATGATTTCTTGCAATTTAAATGTGAATTTTAAGTGTGAGAGTAAGTCATGTTTTAAGCAGGTCATATGTTCATGACATATATTAATCATGGATGTATGCCCATTAGTCAAACTCTGTGACGATTCAAGCCAGTTCTTAAGTTCACTAGAGTCACACAGCTTTTGTTCTGAATAGCCTGCTGAATTGTGTTAGCGTGATAGCTGCTATCCTGGCCAGCACTAGGGACTTCGGGAGCAAAAAGCATCAGTTGTTGTAACCTGAGCTTAAAGGCCGAATCTTATCCTAGATGATTATCCTCTGAGGATCAGGAATAGAGAGGAATACAAGATGTATATTGATCAAGAGGTTCTGTACTTTGGAAAGAATTAAAAGATATAGAAGGAGATAGGCTATGGAGCTGAGCTGGACAGGAACCGAGAATCGTGAATGGGGTTAAGAAAATAATGATGACTTCTGATTCCATGGGATTCCCTTCTATAGTGGTGGCAGAAGCTGCTATGAACATGGTAAAATATAATCAGTTAGCTGAACCAAACCCATAAAATGAAGTATAGCTAGCTGCCATCTCAGATATTAAACCAATAAGTTTTGCAGAGAAAGGAGAGGCAAGACCTTGGAGAGGAGCAGCATTCTAGACAGAGGTTGCTTTGCCATCTGTGCCCAGGTCATGGATGCTAAAAGGGAAGAAGATAAGATCTCTTCTGTTTTACGTATGCCTGCTTTGTGCATATGCCTCAGAGTATGTTTCCAGCATTCCCAAATTCTGTCATTGTGATTTTTTTTCTTCAGTTTATTCCTTGGTCTTGAGTTTCTTTCAAACTGTGGAAGATTCTATGTGGCACAGTCAAGCTGGTTCTACCTTCCAGGAGGTAGAGGTCAGCCCTGTAGCTCCTTAGCTTTTGTAGTTCAAAATATACAACTTGGGTATTTTCAGTGAAACCACATAGCATGGCTGGAGTGGGAATAGCCTATGAAAGGGGAGCTCTGCTTTTCAGTCCTCACTCTGGACTTGCTTTCTCAGTCTTCCTGTGATTTGGACCCTACAAGACTTTCAAGCTACTGGACAACTGAAGGTAGAGATGCTGCATGGTTGCAAGGATTATCCTTTTTAAATGGTTAAACCACAACACCTTCAAAATTTGGCTCAAAGGAGTGAATGGCAGAGCCTCGATTTTTTTGACTCTTACTATCTTGTAGCACTGTTACCTCAGACATACAGTTACAAATCACATCTTTCAAGTCATATCTTTAAGGAATGTCTAAGAGATTTGGTTGCATGTCTTAACTGAAAATCAAGACCATTGTTTGGTGCTTAATGTTAAGAGCTTAGGTCTGATCTTTATTGCCATAAAGCTGATGTTACGATCTTAAAAAAGGGAAAGGATTAACTCCAGTAAATGATAAGGTGTCTGTTTCTTCATCCAGTGGTGGAAAGGACTGGAGAGTAGGACAGCAAGGTGAAGTGCATGTTGTTCTGTGCCATCAGGCAAGTGAAAAAATTCCACTTACTTGCTTTTGCTGCTGTTTGAATCATGCTAGACAGTAAGTGAAATGCGCTGCTGTTCTCTTGTTTTATCTGTTAGTAACTTTCTAAATGCTGAATGGCTTTATGAAGAGAAAACGATCACTAAACCCTGAGCTCATTAGCTTATTGATCCAAATGGTGACAACTGATTTTCCCTATAGCCAGAACACTGCAGTAAGATTCACAGAGGGGAGCGCCAGAAGAACCCAGGTTCAGTTCCAGCTCTGCTTCCCATGTGCTTTTTTGAGGGTGGAATTCTCTGCTGGAATGACCTCCCACTTATCCTGTTATCCAAGGGTATCTTAAGAATCATAGAATCATTAAGGTTGGAAGAGACCTCCAAGATCATCGAAATCTTCACCAACTGCCAACTCATGTAACTCAGAAATTTGAGAAAGTTTTACATCTACCTAAATACCACCTCCCCTCTTACAGTCTCATAATTACCAATTTTGTTTTTACTGCTCTCAGAATAGATCTTGCCACTACTTGGAGCACAGTAAAAGCCTAAAATAACCTTATAAATGAGCTATTAGTGTGCAAATCAAACCTGTAACCAGTCTGTATGAAGTGTAGTATAGGGGTAGATTTTCAAGGCTGTGTAGCATCCCAAAGCTCACCTAGAAAATGGTAGGACTTGTTAGGTGGTAAATATCATAGAAGTCCCAGCCACCTCACAGAGCTCTTTGGCCTGAAAGGCGTTGTGTAAATAGTTGATTTTTTCCATTAATTAACAAAAGAGAACATTTTTGTTGACGTGACTCCATTGCTGACCTTCTCAGACAGTGAAATTTTTTGTTTGGTTCACCTTAAACATGACTGATTCATTAAACTTTTTTTTTCCTTGTGACTTTTTAGATGTTTTAAAATTCACTTATTTCAGTACATATCTAAGAGAAATATGTACAAAAAATTGTGGTCTCTTTAAAAATAAACATTTCAATATTTGTTTTAGCCAAAGAGATAAGAAGTTGGTACACATTTGTGAAATAATTTTCTGTAAGCGGACTCTGTGTTGATGAAAAATTGAAATATTTGATTGAAAAAGACTGCCTGACGCTCGGGTATGTCCTTTTCAACAGAGAGTTTGAAACCTTATTCTGCAGGTTCTGGATAGTTTGGGATTCCCCAGTTTCACTGTGAGGGAAATGATCGATGAAAATGATGACATTTAGCAGATGGTCTGTAAAGGAAAGGAGGGAAGGAAATATCCTGGTCATGCAGAAATTGTTTTACTTCAGTACCGGAATGTCACAATTAGAAATGAGTATGTATGCTACAAACACGGGGAAATTAGATGTTTGCTGGTATAAAGAATTTACTGTCTAATGTGAGCTACAGTAGGAATTTTGATGTGTCACATTTGCACCCATGCTTTTATTTTTCACTTACTTTCCATCTTTACAATCGGCCCTTCCCAAACGTTTTGTCAAATAGCTGCAATATGCAGCACAGTCCTTGATAATCCCCAGTTCTTCCTGACTAAGGAGGCATCTAAAACCGGAGGGGGACCGGGGTGAATTCGTTTAGAATATACTTTTCATATGCCTATATAAACATATGCATAAACATGATACTCTCCACTTGGGGAATGTGTAAAAGGTGGGATGCGATACTTGTGAGAGGCACCAAGTTCTGCAAATGAAGGCGATGGGGAGGGAAACGAGCTGCCTGTTAAATATGGAAAATGGAGTCTGCTTTTTGTTCTGGGCCTTTGGAATCTGTGGGTGGATTGGAACTGGCAGGCAGGGAGCAAACACCCACCCACCATAGGGCTGTGTGGTTCAGAAGTTTACAAGAGTGTTTGTGTTCCAGGAGCTGTTGGCCTTGAAGCCAATGGAGAGGGGGAGGAGAAGAGGGAGAGAGTGAGAAAAACACTGTGGTGTTAGGGCCCTTCCTCGGAGATATTTTTCCCCTCTCCTTTCTCCAGCCAGAGGGCTTTGGAACTGGAGCAAGACAAACAGTTACTGGGGGAAAGATTAATATGATTTTAAGATGTGCAGCGCTCACGGTCCATTATTAGGGGAGGCAGAGACTTCAGAAGCCACTGCCACCTTAATCCCAAATGACAGCTCTCGTTGCTCCCCCTTCTTCTGCCATGCTGCTGTTTAATTCTGCAGAGTCTGTGGGATATAAAGAAATGGAAGTTTTACTGTATTGTTACTGCAGGAGTTGAAGATTGGCGTCCGTCCCATCATGAATTTAGGTTCAGAAGCTACCACTCTACTTGGTCACCATCTGGATATTGCAGATACAGAAACTGAGGCACAGAGAGACTAAACAACTTGCCCAAGGCAACAGGAAGTCTGTGGGAGATCTGGGAATAGACCCCAGATGTCCTGAGTTTTCTGTCTTAACCACAAGACCATCCTTCCTGTCTTTTTGGTAGTCCCCTCTGCTTCAGGAATTCTGTTTATGAATTCCACCCATAAACAATCTGTTGCACGATCCAGTGATTTACTTGCATAAAAGAGTCATTGGGAAGGGAAAATGGCACCTCTCTTAAAATGAACCGCAGTTACGACTGTCCTTTCTTTCTAAGGGGTAAAGGAGAGGGAGTGCGAAAAAAACGGCTTCCAGAGCTAAGAAGCTTCTCCATTGCTATCCAAACTTCCTGCAAGCATTCATTTTGTTCTTTAAAAGAATCAGGAACTCCATACATGATGTTTGAGTATATCTGGCCGTTCATATTTCAGTGAGTTTAAAAAAATAAATGACTGAAACCGGACTAAATCCATCTAGGGAATTATTCTGCTGCTGTTCACCATTGTATCAGAGCACCTTCGATGACAGTCAGTTCGATTGCCATATCCCTAATGGACTTCATTGTGTATCTGGTACTTCTCCCTTGTCATAGTCAGAACTTTCCTAAGACGAGGCTGAATGGTGGGAAGGGTTTTCTTTCTAGTAAAGCACACCCTTTGGTTTGGAAATGATGGAGTGGATGGAACATCATAGATGTCCTTCATATCATCAAAAGGTGCCATACATAGTTTCTGAAGAATATTATTGAAAATTATTCTTAACTAAAACCTTTTAGATACCCCTGTAGTGAAGAATATTCCTAGCCCTGCTTTCTCTTAATGTGGTAACCTCTTTAGCATCAGGAATCAACAAGGACTGTATAGCCAAGGTTGTTAGATCACGTCTTTAGACCTTGGTATTGTGGTAATATCTAGAAATTCCACTCATGGATTAGTAAATCCATGTGCGATGCATTGTATAAGCCGAAACTCAGAGGGTACTTCTTGCCACCAATGGCTTTCTATAATAAAGCAATTTGGTAAAGATTCTCTAAGTGTCTTCTCTCAGCACATGAAGACACAGCTGATGACTCGGACCGGTGTATCTGGTTCTTGCCTTCTCTGAACTCCCCTTTAATACTTTAAGGCTCGATGTCTGTTGGGTATGTGAGAGTGGGTTCCTCTCTGGAAAAATGCTGATTTAGTTGCAAGATCAAAGCTCTTTTGCAACTCTGACACCTCTTCCCTTTACTCTGAATGGGATTTCAGAATATAAATATACAAATAAAATATGAGAGCTTGCTGTGTTCCCTGCCCCATTACATTGATCCTGAGTAAATAGCAACCTTTGTGTTTTCTGCTTGGTCTTTTGAACAGTGTTTGGGTATTTGGCTATTTGCTCCTCCTCTTTTGTCTTGATCTACCTGTTTTTTCTGCTTTTATACTCGAATGGTAAACTCTTTCAGACGAGACTATCCGAATGCTCAATTTCTGCGTCACTCCGTGTGGCAAGATCCTATACTATGAATAGTGCTTAAAGTCACTGTTGCGTTACAAATAATATTTTAACAATTGCATTGGTGTGAAACTGCTCTCCAGCCTTTTTTTGGACACCCAGTTGGCAGAGTTTGGAGATAAGACGTGACTTTTTAAGCTTGTTTCTTACGTTTGTACTCGGCGCTGGTTGAAATATTTTTCAGAATTCTAGTTACGCAGCCCATGGACAAAAGGGAGCAGCCAAATTTTTTGCTTCGAAATGTGATGCTCGTGGAGACTGGAGAGCACCTCGCTCCCGACGAGAACAATAACGTCACAATAAGCTCGGCAGCGCC
>NW_008824934.1:278237-281037 GCF_000699105.1 Pygoscelis adeliae | reverse complement strand
GAGGCCGGGCGACCGGCCGGCCCGCGCCCGCGACAAACGCGGCTCTTCTCGCCTGAGTCCGCGTTGCTGCCTCAGCGGGGGCTCGGGTAGCTCACCTACCACCTGCACACCTGTGTTGCAGTTGTGCCTCACGCCCCTTCCACGTGTGACACGCGTGTCGGGAGCCGGGGACACGTGTGCACGTAGCGCGGGGTAAATTCGGTGCGTGGCTCGCCGCGTTGAGCATCCGAGGACGCGCTACCGGGGCGCGCTGTTTTCGGCCGTAAAACGTGTTTGCACGCGTGCGATTTCTGCTCACAGAGAGGGGCGTGTGCTCAAAGTTGAACTTAGGCGTTGTAAGCAGGTTGTGCGACGGACAGGTTTTTTGCGGGGTGCTTGCACTTGGTGTGCGTGCGAGCGTGCGGCAGACGTGTTTTCGCTTGATCCCTGTTTACCGCCGTCCAGAAAGAAAGCGGCAAGAGGGAAAAAGCCCTCGCCCTACCGCCCCTCCTTTGCGGCGCGGCGGTCTGTGAACCCGGCAGTTTACCCTCCCTCCCCGGCGCTGCCGCCCGGGGCCGTGCTGCGCGCCTGCCTGTGCAGAAGCTCGGCGCAGAGCGGAGGGGGGAGGCGGCCGCTGTTCCTGGAAGAGCCCGGCCTGGGGAGTTGGTCACATTCTTGGCTGGGATTCAATGACTGAGGCAGACACCAACAAACAGAGGGGGGGAGGAGGAGGAGGAGTGAGGGAGGCTGAGCCAGCCTGCATTAGCTCAGCTCTCAGGCACTCTCAGTCTCTGCTGGAAAGAGGAGCTGGGAGGATGTGCGCTCTGTTACCGCGGCTCCCCACGGCACGCCGAGAAGACCGAGAGAAATAAGGGAAGGAAGGCGAACCGAGAGACGAGGAGTCCTCCCAGATCAAGCTGAGGGACCACGAGGGGGAAGGGAGCCTGCTTATTGCCCGTCCGAAGCCCCCGCGCCGTTTTGGAAGTGCCAGATATTTGGGCCTTTTCCTTTTCTTCTGCGTTGTTCCCTTCCACAGACCAAGCTTTCTTCCTCCTCCTGCTTTTTACTTTCCTCCCCCGCGCCTTCCTTGCGGTGGATATGGACAGAAGGGTGATTACTGCAGAGAAGCAGCAGCCGCCAGAACACATTTGAGCCCCTGGTGCTCTCGGAGCGTGGCACAGACTTTTTGTATTTCTGTGGGTGGCGTGTGTGTGTGTGTGTGCGAGAGTGTGTGTGGTGGAGGTGTGGGAGGCGGGATTGGTTTGCCTGGGGGATTGGCTGAGGGGGTGAGTGCTCGGATGAAGACCTCTTTTTGCCGTGACTCTCTGCTCCATCGGGGCAGCTTGGAGACTTGGAGGGTTTGAAATTGTAGCGATCCAAGAGAAAAGAAAGAAGAGAGAGACGCATACAAAAGGATTTATTTCCTATTCGTTAGTGGATTGTTAAACCTGAGTGGGAAGGAGAAAGAAACAAGGGTGGGTTGTTTTATTTTGTTCATAATTTTTTTCTTAGAAAAAATCCCTTAAGTGGATTTGTACCAGGGTGGAAGATAACTGGGGATTTTTGTTGTTTGTTTTGGGAATAGAAACTAAAAAATGGAGACTGTAAGTAGAAGCAGCTTCCAGCCTCATCCAGGACTGCAGAAGACCTTGGAACAGTTTCATCTGAGCTCTATGAGCTCCCTGGGTGGCCCTGCTGCTTTCTCAGCACGATGGGCACAGGAGATGTACAAGAAAGACAATGGCAAAGACCCAGCAGAACCTGTACTGCATCTGCCCCCTATCCAGCCTCCTCCGGTAATGCCTGGTCCGTTCTTCATGCCCTCGGACAGATCCACAGAGAGGTGCGAGACCATCCTGGAAGGGGAAACCATCTCCTGCTTCGTGGTGGGTGGAGAAAAGCGGCTTTGCTTGCCCCAGATCCTGAACTCGGTGCTCAGGGACTTCTCCCTGCAGCAGATTAATTCGGTGTGTGATGAGCTACATATTTACTGCTCCAGATGCACTGCTGACCAGCTGGAAATCCTCAAAGTCATGGGCATCCTGCCCTTCTCCGCTCCTTCCTGCGGGCTCATCACTAAAACTGATGCTGAGAGGCTTTGTAACGCCTTGCTTTATGGTGGCACCTATCCTCCCCACTGCAAGAAGGAATTCTCTAGCACAATTGAGCTGGAGCTTACAGAGAAGAGCTTCAAGGTGTATCATGAGTGCTTTGGGAAGTGTAAGGGACTCTTGGTGCCAGAGCTTTACAGTAACCCCAGCGCAGCCTGCATCCAGTGCTTGGACTGCAGGCTTATGTACCCACCTCACAAATTTGTGGTCCACTCTCACAAATCTCTGGAAAACAGGACTTGCCACTGGGGCTTTGACTCTGCAAACTGGAGATCCTATATCCTCCTCAGCCAGGATTACACTGGGAAAGAGGAGAAAGCTAGACTGGGCCAGCTCTTAGATGAAATGAAAGAAAAATTTGACTATAACAACAAATACAAGAGGAAAGCCCCCAGGGTAAGTGATGCCTTTAATTTTAAAGGGAGTGGGGGGAGAAAGAGAAAAGGAATTTTCTGTAATTTCGGTAACATGCATCGATATACCCAATTTGTTGCCAGCTGCTTTGCCTTTGAGTCATTTAGCAATGTAATCGTGTTCTTAATTCTCACCACGTGTGTGTTAACGTAGACGAGCAGTGTTTGAGATGGCACCTTTTTTTCTCCGGTTGTGTTCTGAACACGGTAGTTTGGAGTTTGTTTAAATTATATATGTGTGTTTGCATATCTTACTGTACATGGAACCTGGTCTTTGAAACCCATCACGCTACCCTA
>NW_008824934.1:241966-278227 GCF_000699105.1 Pygoscelis adeliae | reverse complement strand
TTTCGGGTCTTAAGAGCTTCAGTTAGGGGCCAAGACAAGGAAGAAGCCAGAAAAAAATAACAGTTACTGATTGCTCCAGACGCAAATACATACAATTTTCTGCTCAACTGCATGCCGCCAGGGGTGGGGGTGGAGGCTAAATTGTCTAAAGGCTTGTGTTGGAATAAAATGTGGCTGCTAAGAAAAAATCCTGACAGTAACACAGGCTACTGGTGTTCGGATTAAGTGCGCGGAACGTGAATGGAGAAGTCCCTGCTTTTAGAGTATCCCTGTGGAGTCTGAATCTCCCCACCAGACGGGCTTTTTTATATTGGATTATGTATACAGTCAGTAAATGAATCTGTCTAGGGCCAGCTGCGGCAGCTTCTTAAGGTATGCCATGCTGTGCTGAGCCAGACAGCTAAAGCACATTTTTTTAGGTGTCTTTTGTTTTTCTTTCAGTCTGAGCTGCCTTTAGATCCCAGAATCCCTGGTGTGTGGGTGGGAGGCTGCCTTGGCATCTGGCACCAGCCCTGATCAATGGGCAGCAGTGCCACAAGGCCTTGAGAACTTGCTTACAGACACCAGGATGTCTGGCTAGCTGGCGATGGTGCAATTAGCTGTGGGATGAGCAACTCGCTTCCCGCTCCTTCCCCCCCAATATAAGGTTAAAGCAAACTCTTGCCTAATGAGTTTTACACTGCAGGTTTGTTGGTTGGATTCTGCCTCATCTGTCAGAGATTTACGAACTTTTCTTTGGTTTTATGTGTCTGGAGTGGAAGAGCAATGACACGAGCCTCAAAAAGAGAAGCAACATTTAAAGCCCACTGAGGATGTTCAGTAAAATTCTTAATTAATTTACCAAATACCTGTTTAAAGGGGCAGACACACAGTCAGACTTAAATAGAACTTTTATTTATAAAAAACGCAACAAAAATACCCAAACAAACCCCAGGGTTTTTAAAATATCCTGCGCAAACAATGCAGTAATTCCTACAGCTAGCCTAAGAGGCCTAGTTAACCCATTTGATTGGCCTCCGCATTTTTTGATGGAGGAGTAGAGTCTCACTGGTTCAAGTTCCAGTTTCTCTCCTGGTCTTGTGCTTAGCCCCCGTTTCAATCCTTGTCCTCACCCCTCCTTTTCCTCCCTCTTGAGTGTCAGAACCGCTGTGACAAAGCTAGGCTGTAATGAGCCACATTATCTCCGTGGTTGGAGGTGGATGTGTTTTTAATGGCTTGTCTATTCTCCGTCAGTCATGTGCTAAGATGGAATGGTGGGATAGATGTATATGAATGTCTGCGAGAGGATAATACGGCTCTGAAAGTGGAGGCATTTTTCATGTTGGGAAATGAATTTTCTAGGGCATGCTTCGTTTGGGAAGCAAAATTAAGAAATCTCCACGTTCTTGCTCCAGAAAGATACTGTGTCCCTAGCTTCTTCATTTCCAGAGTTTAATTAAAATGAGCCTTTTCTTACAAGGCTCTTATGGCAATCTAATCAATTGTATGATTTATCCAACACCCCAGGTGAGGCTGCAGGTGGAGAACAAGAAAAGACCACTAAGTCTTGGCTTTGCCTGACTTTTTTGGTGACCCTTTAATAGGTCCTAGTTCAGAACACGGCAAGCACTCTTCCCCCACCCTCAAATCTGCATGCAGTGCAGCACTTCTTGCAGAGTGAATTCAAGATACCTAATAGCAGATGCCAAAAATTATGTAAGGAAATCGTGGCCATCTATTTCTTAGAAAAAATTGCTAAAATTCCGTCATTGTAAAATGTTAAGTCTCCTGCATAGGTTCGTTTGGGAGGTGGCGAGGAGTTTGATGGGGAGGAACAGAGTGGTAAGCATGTGCTCAGATGATGGGGTAGAGAAAAAAGAACGCTTTATCATACATCCTATGCAGAACTGGGCTTAAGTTTCAAGGCTTTTCAGCTGTCTTCAGGGCTCTCCTATTAATGTGGTGCAGTCTTGAGGAGACCCTGACAGTGCTGGCAGAGTTTTGTATGCTTATCCTTCCTTTTTCTGAAGTCTTTTTCCATTGGGCTTAGCCAACGGATATCATATGCTAAGGTCATTTGTGTTGTAGCAGTGTGTGCAGATAATTACGGAGAGATCTAATCAGGCTGTAAGATTGTAGACTGTGGCCGGGGGCAAGTAACATTGGAGTAAAGTTTAGATGCCTAGTAAGGAAATGAAGGAATGGTCCCATGTCTGTGTGTGTGTGTTAATTACTGTCAGTCTGTGTGGGTTTTGTGTGTCTGTTGGGCTCTGTGTCTGTCTGTCTCTGTGGATGAAAGGGTGAAGCATATGTGTCTTTGTGGTGGTCTTCTTTTTTGATGTAGATCTCTGCATTGCTTTGTTCTGTTTTCTACAGAGGTGTTTGTGTGTGTTGGGTGCCATAATCTGCTGTGTCAGATATTCGGTCTCCTACTTTCCAGAGTGGGCTTTTTATCAGTTTCCTGATTTATTTATTTAGGTATGTGTGTGTACACATTGCTTTGTGTGTTGTGTTTTCCCTGGGGCTCTGTTAGTATGTTGGTAGCACGCAATGCATATGACCATTTTTATGGCTGTTTAAGAAGCAGTGAGTTTTTTGATGTTTTTGTGTGTCTTCATGAGGTTTATGTGATGAGGTATGTAGATTTCTGCCAGCACAGCTCTGCCTTTTAAGAGTCTGACTTAAATGGAGGAGCTGGGTTGGCACAAGCCCCCATTGCAGATTCAGCATACTGGCAAAACTGCCTTCCCCCCCCCCCCCCCCTTTTTCTTTTTCTTCTCCCTTTCCCTTTTTTTCCTTTGTGTGGTTTTAAAGCATTGCTACAAGGCATAGCTTTACCTAGATGCTTCATTCCCAACATATATTTCTATATGCATCAAGTAACCGTTGTGCCTATCTATCCGTCTGTATTGAGAGGTGGATACATACATGCAGATACATAATCTCTCAGTCAGCCTGGTTGGTTGAACAGGATGCGTGTTGCCTGGTCTTGCCACTTGTGGAAGAAGCTTTCGTCTAGATATGTATGAAGTCATCAAAGGGTCCTAACCAAAAACTGGAGGGAATTGTTACAGTTGGAGCCCCTGCTAGAGCAGGAACTATAGAGGCCTTAGCCACTTTCCGTACCCTCTTCCAAAATTTTGATTTTTATACCCTCCCTGTTCATCCTTGGATGAGTGACTGACCTCCCATTAAGCTGCTTCATCTTCCTGCCACTTCCCAAAGCTCACTCTTTCTTGAGCTGTATTGATAACACCTCTACTTTTCTTTGTTTGTATCCTTCACTAGGTCTTCCACCTTCTCACATGCTCATGCATTTTTTTTTTTTTTCCTGCTTTGTTTTCTCTCTGGTCTTTCAGAGTCTCCATGCATCAACATGGCTTTTACTTGAGTGGGTGTCCTGTTTCCCTACCCATCTATGACTTCATCCGCCATGACTGGCATGGAGCATAACCATTACATTCTGGGGTATTTCTAGAAATTTAAAATGTGAATAACCTGACAGAGTTGCAAAACAGGGTCCTAGAAATCCATCATCAGTGCCAAAGCCTTTTTCTTGAGCTCAGCAGCTGGTGCATGTTGAGTGTTCACTTGCTGGTATAGATATGGCCTTGGTGTGTCTCTCACGCTCTCTTTCCACTTCTGTGTGACAGACAGCTCTCTGCTTTCTTAACATCAGTATGCCTCCACTATGATTGAATTAGTTCAAAAAGCAGGCCTGAAGGCTCTGTTGGTTGCCATTTCCAGTAAAGGAGGGTGGGTTTGACTCTGTCTCTTTTGAACCCTTTTTTTCTTTTTTAAATATTGAACCGAGCAATGTTTGACAGTGCTTTCGTATTTCCTACCTGCGTGCCAGACATCTGTACTTTTAGCAAAACTGTGTGTGATCAGACACTAAGAGAATAAGAGAGCTTTCCTTGCACACGTGTGAACACACCCACACACGCTAGCACTGCAGTGTTCCCACGGTTCAAGTCCCAGCAGCACTTCTCTGAAGTAGCTGGAAGCTAGAAGCAGCATTCTGGGTACTGACACACAAATGAGCACATAAGGCCTCCCACTTTATTTCACAATGCCTACCAACCCAGTGCTGCCACAACATGCAGCTTTCTCAGCTGGAGTAAGGTTTAACCAGGTCAAGTGTGCAGCCAAATCAAAGAACAAAAATCGCTGAAAGTGAAATAGTGCAGTACTGTCTGAGTTGCAGGGTAGCTGTGGACTTCTAGGTGCTGCACTGTGCTGTGCCGCGCTTTATGGCCACCTGAAATGCTGCAGTAGTAGACCTAGAATGTGTATCTTTCTGCATCCTAAAGTCCTGCCTCCTGACAGTAGTAATCTTCTTTACTTGTTAATAGTATATATCCTATGGTAGGGATAGCAGAGAGATTCTGGTTTTATTCACAGGCAGTGGTGTTCAGACCACTGGATGGATTTATTCTTTTTGGTACAAACTGACTTGATAAATACTCTTGGAAAATTTTGCCTAAGAACTGAGGGTTCAATTGTTTTTCCATGGAGCGAGGAAATAATTTGTTCTCTTACCTGATGTTCAAGGATTATGTTAGAGATTCTCCAGTAAAAATTTTGAAGTCCCTAAACCAAAAATGTTGAAGTCTTGAGGCAGTAGTTTAGCTCAGAATCCTTTTACAGCTTAAAAGTTGAACTTCAAAAATGATACCACGCTTAAACAAAATCCTGCGTACCTGAGGAGATGTCAGTGTTTAAGCAGACATCAGCATTTTTTTCCCAAGCATGCAAACAGTTTTACAGATGTTGTAGATCGAGAACAAAAAAGCAGGTACGTGCATGTGTGTTAGACAAAGAATATGCTGCAAGTAATGATCTAATGATGTTGAGTCAACTATGGCTCTTTATTGCCCCAGAATAGTTCCTGAATTCAGTCCTCTTGAATTAGGGAGGGAATTACATGCAGTCTCTTTTGAAAATCACTGCCTAAAATATTTAAACATCTGCCTCTCCCTTCATTGTCTGGGCTGTCTCACTTGCCTCTCCATTTCTGTGGTTTCAGGCTTGGGCGTATGTTCTGCTCAAACAGTAGCATGCTTTGAAGATGCATGTAAACACAGTTTATTTTTTGGATGTGTTAGGAGCCTAACACCTGGTCTCTAGGCCAGGATATGAACACGGTTATCACTAGCTTGAGCTGACTGACCAATGAGGGTGTGTTTTCACTTGCTGAGAGGCGCGTTTAGATCAGTGTTGTAAAAGCATCTGGAGGCGTCTGTATGAGGCTGCTCAGAGCATGTCTAGACAACGCAGCGGTTAAAATTCTGGCAGCCACTTGTACCTTATCTACACCTTCCTTGATTCTCAATGCTGCTAGAACAGGGGAACTTTGGGGCTACGTCTAGGTGGTTGAGCCCAGGCAAGATTTGGGTATCTGAAGAGATGCGTTGTCCATTCTTATTGAAAAATCATGTTATTTTTGTCTATTAGAAAAGTTATTTTGCCAAAGTTAAGGGGTTTGAATGGTATTACAATAAGGAGTGGGCTGGCTCTCTGTTACTGGTGATAACTGATGATTGGAACTCACGTTGCTGGCTTAGCTGGCCAAACTACTTTGCCATCACATGAATAATTGTGTCTCAATGTGTGCAGTACTTAGACCCAGAAAATTTTTTAATTCTCAGATCTTTTTTCCTTTTTTTTAAAGCGAACTTTGAACTTGACGCTGTAAGTCTTATTTAGAGGGAACTGTCATGGAACAGTTACGCTAAATCCAACAGGGGGGTCTTGGAAAGAAATTAGAGCTTAGACAAAGGTAACTTAGACTGAATTGTAGAGAATCTATTGATAGAATACTGTCAATTACTAGGCTAAGCTATTTTAGCTGAGTGGCCATAGAGCACTTGATTCAAATTGATCTTCACGTACAGGAAGCATTACTTTAAAGTGTAGTAATATAGCGTGGTTTTGTTTTAAATTTGTCAATTATAGTATGTGTGCTAACGATACGTTTTATTAGATAATGTCTGATTTGTTTGCATGTGTTTTCTGAATTTGGGTAATACTCATTAATAAATCTGCACCACTTTTTTTAATGCTATTCCACTCTCAGTCTCTAATACAGTCAGTATGTGTTCTTAGAAAATAATGAGAAGCAAGTTTGCTCTGAAAAGCTGTGCTCTGGTCCCTTACCTTCCTCATTTACACCTTGTGTAGTCTTGTATGTCTCTCACATTTCATTGTCAGTGTAGAGACTCAAACTTGGATTATTACTAAAATCACCTGTTCCCATATCTTCTGGAACATACGAGGTTAGTTTGAAGGTTTGGGGCTTTGGGGCTAGTTCTGCAGTTCCCACTCAAGCAATCAGCCGGCATAGTAATTGGAACCAGTTCACCCACAAACCACAGAAGACTTGTGTATGTATCAGACTTCTTCCTGTGTGTTGACTGGCAGTACTTGCAGGCAGTACTTGCAGTCATAGTGTAGAGGGAGAGATTCTGAACCAGAATATACTGGTGTTGAGACAAAGTAGCTTCACTAAGTTTGTGGCCTTACCTGCCATTTACAGGACTGTGCTAAAGCCGAGAGCAGAACCTGTAGTTCTGCTACTGCAGTATTTTCATTTTGCTCATTAATGAGGTTTTGGTTCCATAGACGTTTGATGGTGCTCTGATCCTGATGGATCTTACTGAATGGGGCAATAGTTTCTGCAACTGGGAGCTGGCTTCAGACTGAAAGGATTTTGTCTGCTGGTTGCTACATGCAAGACTGGGTTTTAAGGTTGCGGTAGATATCTAACAGGGTGGGATTTTTTGTTCCCGTACTCAGGATTTGTCAATTATTTTTTATTATTTTATTTTTTTACTGATGAGGAAATATGTCTAAAGCTGGGATAATGGCCAGCCTTTTTTTCTGATGCAAATTCAAGGACCATAAACTTAGCCTCAAAATTGTATCGGGTGCAGTTCTTTGAGTGTGCCTATTTTGTCAGTATTGGGCAAGCCTGCTGGCTGATAGAGATTGTCCTCTCTGCACTGAGCTAATTATTTTGGGTGGATGAAGTAACAAAAACACTAATACAAATTCAAGCTCTGATCCTGTCTGTCTTTCATGGACAGAGCTCTTCTGGAAGCCAATGGGAATTCCCATGTGTGGAGCTCTTATCATTGGCTCCATCTATGATTTGGTTGCTATCACATAAAATTGGGCTTCTCCAAGCAGTGGATGCATATTAAAACCACCTGATAAGCTGCATAGTCGTATGTTCTGTTAAATGAGACAGGTCCTGACACCCTTACTCATGTTAAGCAGTCTTTACGTGTTTTAATTCTTATTTAAAAAGTCAGGGAAAGCATACATGAGGATAGAAATTCTGTGTGTATGTAAAAATTGCAGCATCATTCTGTATACTGGAGAAAAACAGCAAAGGAGCTAATCAATAACTTGGTTTCTGGCTTTGTTGTTTATTGATTTATGTACAGTTACCTTTGCACATGCTTTATAGAAAATGTGACTTTTATGTTTGGTTTTCTGTTGGGGTCTTTTTTGTGGTTTTTTTTTTAATTGCAGCTGTTTCTGTTTTGGTATGAGAATCAGTTGCACTGGAAGCACAAGAACTGCTTAGGCTTTAAGGATTAAAAGACAGCAGCAACATTAACAAAATAAGATACAGCCTAGTGCTTGTCTTTTCCTACGAAAGATGTCAGTGATATATGCAGAAGACATGCACCCCTGTGCTTTGTTCTTCATCTTCTGTTTAGTCAATGGTATCGTTTTATAGAATAAGGTCATTGACTTGGATTGCTTCTTGGTTTCTCAACCCTTTTCACCAGCCAGTTTGTGTAATGTCTGTCTGAAACATTGAGTAAGGGCATTGAAATAGCAGACAGGATATCAAGTGTTAGGAAGTCTGGGTTAAGTATAACAGACAGTTCTGGCTGGTGAAAGGGGAGCAGCCCCTTGAGCTTGGTTACAGACCAGTCTCTGTGGAAACGGCAGGCTCTGGTCTTTGCATCCCTGTTACAGCTTTTCCCCTCTGTTCCCTCCACACCCGTATAATTAATCGTGTGTGGGTGCACCTCTTTTCTAGAGATGTGTCTTCCTTGTTTCTTAGTGGCACAGAATTGTATGTAATAGTGTCTCTTTCTAAGGATTACATAAGTTGAAGATGATTTCTCCACTGGGAGAATTATGCAAGTTTAAACTGAAATGTATTTAGAAAGCTTTTATGTATGTGTTTTCTGACTCGCAATGCAGAGGGTGATTTATTTGCATCCTTAATTGGACAACATCTGTTAAGGTTGGAAGAAAAACCATTTCATATCTTTTCACTGTCATATCCTGCATTTTTATGAAGTCCCCTACCCCCTCCACTTCCTACATTACCTGTGTTACAGGCTCTGATTCTTCGTGCCCAAGTAGAATCAGCCAGGCACTCAAGTTGGACATTCTCCTGGGGAGGCGTCTGCAGAATTTTTGAATGCGTGTTTGCATTAGTGTTATGTGCCAGTGGTACTGTTAAAATCGGCAATAATACCACCTGTTTTCTTTCAATTTTTAGATTTTCTCCTTTTATAAGAAGTTGTTGGCTTTATTACCATTAAACAGAAGATAATGACGGTGAGGCTTCCCAATTCTGTCAGTGAAGAGTCTAAAATATTTCTGTAGTGCTGCTCTTAGTAATCTTCGACCATTTAGTAAAAACTTTCCTGCTGCTTTTCAGCAAAACTAAGCTGTTTTCTGTCACTTAACACAGGAGAAGAAAGCTACTGCAGTCAAGTGCGTTTATTGAACTTGAAGAGGCCAAAGTAACTTCTTGCTTAAATGTGAACTTATGCATGAGGCTATTTGTGTGACTGTATCCTGCAGTCCGAAATCTGGTAGCTGACCTATGCACACAACCCTTATCATTTTCAGTGGGGGAGCTGCACAGATCTAAAGAGCTGTCCATGCAGTTCAGATGGCAGAAATGGGATCAGGATAGAAATTTTCTTTCTATTACTATGTAATACTGGAGTGCTGTGTATCTTGGACTGCATACATAGTGTTTGTAGGTGCTGTTTCCAGGATCTAGGTAACAAAATTAATTCTGCTGAGTATTAAAAAATACAGGTTTTGCGGGGGTCCTGCTGCTTACTAGAACAGAGATTGTAGTAGTACTAATTAGAAGCAGTGAATTACTTTAAATAATTAAAAAACCCTCGGTAAGTATTAAATTTCTCTAGGTCCTATTTTTTTTACAAGTATCTTTAGAAAAAAATCCTCAAGATTGTTCAGGTTTACATATTTATAGCAGTAAAATAAGTTTTATAGCTTTTATACAGAGTAATGGGCTAGAAAGGCAGAAAATAGACAATATTAAGGCTACAGTGTGGTCTGATTTCAGTAACCTTCGTTGATGTAATGGATTTCAGATTTACACTTTTGTTATTAAGAAATTTCTCATGAAATTATATGTTAAGCATGCTTTTCTAAAGTACCATCATTCTACAGTTGAAAAACTTATCTGAGTTGAAAGATAATGGAGTGTCATTCAAGGGGGGGAAAAAAAAAAAAAAGAATTTGCCATTCTTAACTCCCCACTAGCAGTTTCAGTTTATTCAGTGGGTGTGAATTATCTCACCCATGCTGGTATGATTTAGAAATATTCCTTTGAAATAAATGTATTTAGAGTGGTGCAGAGCTGCTGTGAGAAGTAAATCAGATTCAAAAGAGTACAGACTGCAGCATTAGGTCCATTATTGATATTTCTTTGTTCCCATTCATTCACTAATAAGAAACATGCCATACAATGAGTCCTTGTACTAATATATCCAAAGATTCAGTTTTGTTTGGCTTTTTGGCTTTTTCTTTTTTTGCCACAACAGTGTAGTTTTTTGCAAAACTGGTGAAGCCAAATAATCTTTGGACCGTATTCAGCAGTAGATAGTGATATAAGTGGTGAAGTGGTGTGAAGTGCTCTATTATACTATGCAGCAGATATGCAGAACTACTGTTCAAAGGCCTTGGCCCTCACAGCATAGCAAATTAGGAGTTCCTTTTCTAAAAACTTAATTTTTAGAAACATACTTATGTGAAAATCTTTTTTATTATGGATTATTTGATCCTTCTTTAGCCCTGCTGATTCTACAGCAAAGATTGTGTGTATAATATTACTAAATGCTGAAGGAAAAAAATTTAAATTATATTTTAATTACTGTATAATTTTGTATTTTAAAGTATTATATAATTTTATTATATAAAATTGTGTGACTACAAAGAAAAAAAGGAAGAGTTAGTGATTCAGAGGGAAAAAGGGGTAGAGGGAGTTGGCAGTGCTGTAACTACTATTTGCTTGTGTTTACCATATGACTTGCATCATTATTTATAGCATTGTTTAACTTACCCGTGTGTCTTTTAAGTAAATTTGGTCTTTTTGCCTTTTTTTTTAACAATTAACCTAGCCGTGATGAGGCTTGAATGAATATCATCTGCACACCTGTTTAATATTAAAGATCAGGCATTCAGTGCTTTGTGGCTTTAGCTTGAAATTCAAGTTGCTTTGAGTCATCCCTTTCGTCTTTTGTTTGGGTGGAAAAAAGGAGTGGCAGTAAACGGCCTGCAGCTAAGAAATGAAAGAGTTGAATTAGGTTTTAGAAATGTTAGTCTTGGCATTTGGGACATTTGCATTTGTACAGATTGTCACGCTTCGCTTTGAGTTTAGCAGTTCAGTGCTCAGGATGAAAAATGTTACATATCTTTTTTCCCAGTGACGCGACATACGCATGCTGCACTGGAAGAGTAGGAAGGAGCTGGAGTATGAGCTGTGGCTTCACATTTCAACCAGATTACTAGTAATAGCGACCTATGGATTATTGCTCCACCTGTAGTTTCCATGCTGTGGTGCACAACTGACTCGTTTTTTTTTCTGACAGCAGCTTCTAATTCTATGAACCAGAGGACAGTCCACTCTTTAGAAACCAAAATCAGTCAATGAGACAGAAACTGCTAAGCAAGAGTTGCAGTGTTCTCTTTGTTTCACGTGATTTTGATTTAGTTTGTAAAGCTTCATCAGTTCAAGTGTAGCTATGGGAGAAGCTGTAGTAACGCAAACGGAGGGGACGAAGTTAACAGCAGGAAGATCTTCCCCTGGTATCATTGCCAAGTATTGTGGAAACAACCATAGCTTGTGTTACGTTACTGAATTGCTTTACTGTGTAGGGTTATATATATGTATTTCTAGATGCGTAGGTGAGGCTTAAGTTTTACCATTATAGAAAAGAGATAATATTTTAAATGACTCTGTGGTCTAGACCTTGAGGGTCTTTAATCAGTTTCTTTTGCCTTGTATGCAGTAAGAATAATCCACTTGACATCAATGTAGGTGTGCTGTCATGCAAACCATGCCAGGAACTGATCCAAGTAAATGGAATAAATAGGAGCTTCTTTGAAAAAGACCCTGAAGTACAGTCGTAATTGGACCCGATGCCTTGCTTTGATTCAGGGAAGGTCGTTGAGGCAACGTTTTGCTCTGTGGTTTGACTCCAGTGAAGTCAATGGACGTCATCCAAGTTTATCAAAATGTATCTTAGAGTGGAAATCACTTGTCATAGCTTCTGAATGTAGCCAGTTTTTCCTCACTGGTTATAATTTGAGGGTCGAATCCTGCTGAGATTTTATAAGTGAAAATGTGAGTAATTCATGGGATTTCAGTGGAGGTTATCTTTTCAGAAGTCTGTATCTACATTTAAATTCTACTCTTACAAATTTACATGCGAATTTATAATTTAGGTTTCTAAAAATTTATCAAATTTGCCCTCATTAGCTGGACTAATTTATTGGTGCATTTTTCTCTCATTATAACTTGATTTGATTTCAGTAGATTCACACTAAACTTCATATATTTCTTTGTTTCTGAGAAGGATGTTCATTCATGTTCTCCTTAAAGAGCAGCTGGATCCCATCTTGACAGATGTGAAAATCCTTACATTGAAGTTGCTGTATTTTTTGTGTGGTTTTTTTTTTCTTGAAAAAATCTCTTTTATTAATTAGACCCTCCTCTCTTTTGAACTTTTTTACTCCCTCAGTCAAAATCATAATCCCCTGTGACATCAGAACTAATTGCTGTAGACAGTTTCGATGTCACAAAGTGAGCATTAGGTCTCAGGGAAGAGAAGTATGGAGACACATGGATCCTGTTTCAAACAAATTTCTTAACTAAGAAAAGGTTGCTTGATTTTTGTTCTAATTTTAAAAATAGAATCAAATTTTGCTTTAGATTACAATTGCAAAGTAACGATTGAGTTGCTCCAAATTCACCCCACTAAATCTACCTCAGTAATCATGTTAAAGATTCTCCAAACTGGCTTTCTGTAATTTCTGTTTTGGCAGGGGAGAACTGCAGTTCTGTGGGTTATATTACTGTAGGGCCAAAACTGAATTGCTACCCTGGAAAAACTTTTTAAATGACTGGCATGGCAGATCCATGTCCTAAAGTAGTAGTTTGCAGAAGTAAGTTCCTAATTACCAGCTCAGTTGCTCCTCTTCCTGCTGCTTTGGACATGCTGGTACCTCTCTTCTTCTTTTTTTTTTTTCTTTTTTTTTTTTTGAGGGGTGGGTGGGGCTGGGTGTTTTTGTTTGTTGGTTTGTTTTTTTGTGTGTTGTGGTTTGTTTTTTTTTTCCAAGCTCCTTCTGTAGGCTTCTTGCCCGAGTGCATTTTGGGATTTCCCTTTTGCTGAATGAGCTGCTTGTTTGAGAGGGAGGAAGTAAGGTCCCTTCTGGATTAGGAGGGAATGGGGGTGGAGGGTGGGGAAATGTCCTGTTTCATATGCAGGGCACACTGAACTGAAAAAAAAAAAAAAAAAACCAACCCCAACACATGAAAACCTTTTAACAAAACCATCCATGTCACAGACTGGCAGAGCAGCTGCTGGCTTTGTTAGGGAGAATATTAATGTTTCAAAGACTTACAGAACCTTTTAAAAATGACATAAAGGAGGGATTATTTTTTTTTTTTTAGATACAAGCTGAGGTAAAAAAAAAATCTCCTTATCAATATCTGTGAATGGAATGTGCTATCAACTGATGTGATACAAACTTCCACAACAGAGTCATGAGCTTAGTGAGATAGGTTGTTACGATCTACTCTCTTCTTTCTGAGATTTGAATGTAAAAATGGCCCTGATTCTTCAGTTGTTCACATCAATACTAGCTGCGTGTAATTTGACTGCAGTTAAGTTTCTCTTGCTTGGCCTAATAAGTGATCTAGCAAAAGAAAAAAGTAGCTTTTCTGATCTTAACAGAATGTTGCTTCAGCTGGGAGCAGTAAAATCTGTGCAACAAATGAGGAGTCCAGTGTTGGAAATTTTTCTTTTTTTTGCATCAGTGATTGTTCATCAAGAATCAGATGGGAAAGTTTCCGTTAACACTCAAAAAGTATGGAGGGCAACTGTACTTTACTCAGTTGTGTGCAGTCCTCATTCCCCTTCCTGGTCAGGTCAGCAGGATATCAATTTAAAAAAAAGTTTAAGGTAAAAAACCAACCAAACAAACAAAAAAACCAAACCCTTGCTTGTATTTGTCTTATTAAAGATATCATAATGATGATTAGTGTTAAATCGCATTTAATGTATAGTGCAGATGCAACCCCCCCAGCTCTTACCATTTTATTACTGAGTCTTATTTGTCAAAGCAAATACTAATGCAGAGCATTATACTGGCTTAAGGCTGCAGTGTTTCTGTTGTAGTTGATGATAGTGTGGAAGTGGTATCCTCATCATCTATGTTCTTGGCATGAACATTATGAGGCTAACCTGTGGTCATTCCTGTTGCTGTTTGTAAGATTGTACGTGTTAAAAGACACGATTGTTTCAATTTCTGGGATAAATGGGGGCTGCTATTAGATTAAAAAGTTTGTTCTTGGGTTATTGGTATAAGCAGCCTCACTTGAAAAAGCAGGCTATTAAAAGGAACAACTCATAGAACTGGCCTTTTTTTTTCAGGATATTTTACAAGTAGTAAGCTTGATGGCGATCTCATGTAATCCTTTTTAAGTAGTGGTGCAACTCTAGGCATCGGAAGTGTTCCGATGTTTTTATCAGTGGCTGTATATAAAATCTTTTTGCCTCGAGATGAATAAGCTAAATGTCTTTTGTATTGTTTTTATTTTTCTAATTTAGAAGATCAGAAATGATAGAAATTGATAATTAATAATAACACTTTTCAACTGCGAAAGTGTCTCTGTCACACAAGTACAACATTCAGAGATAGAAGGAAGTGCTCTACTGCAGGCGTAGCAGATTTCTGGTTTGTATGCTGAACTTTTTCTTGCACAACATTTTCTAATGCTACAGGATCTCATCTTTTAAAAAGGGAAGTGTGTTAGCATCATTTCTGCAGTGGTAACCTTCCAAATGTGAGCAGGTATTAACTTTTGCTGTAGTGTCTGCCTGTGTTTGTTAATCAGGCTGAAACAATGAGTCCATTTTATGTTGTGGGGAGGTTGTGTTCTTGACTCTTAAATAATCCACTTAAATAAAAAAATCATAATCTGACATCCTTGGAGCAGGGCTTTTGACAGACTAGTTTCATCCTGCACACTTTGGGTCATTTATGAACAATGTAGCTGGCAGATAATTGCATGTTTTCCTTGACTCTAGTTGATCTTAGAGTCAAAGCAGGTTTTTTTCCTGCTACAGGTCTGAAAGTTTTCTCAAACCTTTCTTTAAATTCACACTAAGTTTAGTGGCAGAGAGGGGGGCAGACATTGATACTTTCTCTCCTACAGTTATTGAAGTGAAGGTATTTGGGTTTTTTAAGCAGAAATGGATTCTCTTGGACATAAAGCCATTTTTGAGAGTAATTGAGAGCTGTATACATGAGCAGACAGTAGTGATCACAGGTTAAAGTAAGGGAATAGTTAGCATGGATTTAAAACATTTGCTGTAGTTATGAATATTGCTATTGGAGTAGTAACTGATTGGAATCAGTTATGTTCTAATGTTCTTAACAAAAAAATGTTGAAAATCTCACTTGAAAATTTCCATTTCATTCGGAAACTGTCATTGCTTTTTCTTATTACCCTTAGTTTATTTTAGTTAGCTGCTTCCGCACAAGGAAGCACTTGTGTAGTGCCCAAGCCATTCCCATTCCTCACTGAATGATATGCAAATCTAGTCAATTAAGCAGGGGGGATTTAATTAGCAGTTTAAGTTCATGTGTGAAGTGTCTTGCCTTAATTACTTAACAGTTTTGTTGCAAATTTGCTAAGTTTTTTTTTTCCCCACAGAACTATCAAAACTGTGAATTTTTTTTTTTTTTTTGGTAACATTTTCAAATACTGAGTATTGCCCAGTGCATTTGACCTTTGTACTGCTGCTGTGTATGTGTGTCCCTCTATTTATAAAGCTCTTTTCAAACCTGTGGGGACAAAACAAAACTATGTTTATTGTCTCAGAGTAGAACAATATGTTAAAAAAAAGAAAAAAATTAAGGATTTCTGTACTTAAAATTTGGAATGAAAGGCCATTTAGTTGTTGTTCTTTGTAGCTAGGTGACACCATTATAGTAGTATCTGTGTAAGGGCCTAATATGGTTGTCATGCATTATATTAAATGGTTGCTGTCTGGACAAGTTGCTTTTCTACAGCACTGCAGAACGTCAGTATGTTGCTGTGTCAGTGGGGTTGCAGTGATGCAAGTAACTCAATACAAACAAGAATACTTTTGTGCTGGTGTAAAACGTGGTGGGTTTTTGTTTCACATCTTCTCATTTGGAATATTTGAGCATGTGAGAGGGGCACCATTTAATTCTGTGACACTCAGAAAGCCACCCCTGCCATTCTGATTTATGTATCAGGATGGTGCTGTCTTGTGGCCTTGTGTTTGGTTTCTTAAAACATGAACGGTGGGGAAATGTGCTGTGGAATGATGTGGTATCACCCATTACTGTATCGCCACTCATATGAATTATAAACACATCAAGACTGTAAGACAGATTATCAATTGCTGTAGCTTCGTATTTTATTACTTCTTAGTTTTACATTGATGGTTGCTTTGTATTCTTGAGCTGATAACCAAAGCAAGAGGACTATTTTTGAGAAAATACTTTATTCAAAAGGCCCAGTATGTTTTTTAGATTGGGAAATCACAGGAAAAATACTTTGAGTTCAAATGGATCCCTCCATAGTCTGGCCCAGGACATCTGATCTAAAACATCTAGACTCCAGCTAGATGTTGGTTCTTCTCTTCCTCCCTTTCTCTAATTCCCCCCTCTCCCTGCCCCCAATGTGAGAATCTCTGGGAATGGTAGAATTAAGGCAAAAACCTAGGAGACAGAGGAAATGAGATTAATTTCTATAAATTCCTCCCTTAATAACCCTGAATCACATTTGAATGTATCCCAGGACAGATATGAGTATGTGACCCTCCCGTTCTCTGGCTCAGCACAGCAAATAATCTAGCTAAGACTCCTGGCACATCGCAATTTTTAGTATAACTCGGTGCAGTTCTGCTGTTTTGATACCCTTTTTCATCAACAGATAGTATTTATCCCTATGATAGCAGATACATCAAAGCCAGATATGAATTGCAAAGCAAAGTTTATCATCTGTTGTCATTCCAGCATACTGGCTCTAGAGAAGAACCTGGCTAACTTTCATGCACTAAGCCTGTAGGTATTTCTCTCTTCCTCGCTCCCCACCTCCTCTCCTGAAGTTGCCAAATACCAGGATGCCACTACAAATGACTGCGAACAAATAGGAGTGATAAGTCACGAAAGGTCTGTAGGATGTTTAGCCATGAAGCACCGTGCTATAATGCAGCATTTGGTTTGGAAGGTGCTGTTTTGGTACAAAGAGTTTCCCCTGACCTCCCAGCTGCATTATTTTAAATGTTGCACTTTACATAAAAGTTCAGAGCAACAGCTGCCTCCTTTGTCTTTAAAAGTATCTCTAGGCAGTAGTCAGGTGATAAGTGAAGGGGTTTAAGAGTCTGGATAGTCTGCTTACATTGTATGCTGATGTTATATATGCAAATCTGCCATTATTAAGCAGAAATGAAGCTTGCTCCTCGGAGCAACTGTAGTATGCAGTCAGTGATCCCATGGTTTGTTAAAGGACTCCATTCTCATTATGGTCAAACACTGCTCATTTCTGCAATTTGAAGATGACACAATAGGAATACCCTGGAAGTCAGGGAAGAAGAGTGTTGGGTGGCAGGATGCTGAGCAGGATTTGCCTAAATGAACACTCAGGAGTACATGTGGTGCTGTACGGCTTCACCAATAGTTTCTTAGGATGATAGGTAGTATGGCTTTTATGGTAGAAGGGTTTTTATTGCAGCCTGACTCCATTGCTGTAGGACTGAGCCATCATGAACTCTGATATGTTGAAGAGCCTTTCTCTGATGGACTGAAAGTGTCCATCTGTTTTTGTCTCATAGCAATATGCTGATTGTGATTCCTTTTACTGCTCGTTGGCGCCAGTTTTGGATTGGTGCATGTGTGCATGTACGTGCATGGAGGAAAGGCTGGGGAGGAACAAGAACAACATTTTCACTTACAGTCCACTGCACCACAGACTTACAGGTATTATCCAGTGATTGTTTTAAAGGATCTGTTCTTTAGGATCTGACATAACTTTTTGATTTTCCATCAGTATAGTTAGAAATTTTGCTCATTTGTTTTCCACAACACAAACTTCACAGGATAGTTGATGGTGTACTACTGACGTCCTCAGTTTAAAGCTTTTAGACTTGAAAATGGCGTTTCTACCAACCAGGAGTTTGAGACACATGGGTAAGAAAGTACTGCATTAGTTCTGGTGACTAGTTCTCGCATCTGTGCATCTTGTAGAGTATAGATTTTAAATAATTTAATGCACAGATTACAGTCTGCAGTAGTAGTGGTCTTAGAATCACTTTAGTCAGCAGACATCCAGTCTGGGCAAAAGGCTAGGATGCTCATGTTTCCTTTAGGTCCTTTGATTAAAGGATCCTGTTTGAAGATTTACTGTAGCACCGTATGATGGGAAATTCACCCTATTAATAATTCTTATGAAAACAGAAGAAACATTTCTAAACTCCTCATTTCATGTAACTGCTTTTTGTAAATTGCTTTTGTGAAACAAAGCTATGTTAGAAAGAAAGAAAAAAAACCACTACACTTCTTACACTTAGGATTTTAGTCCTTGCTCTATCTCCACCATCCCAACCCCAAATATTAGTGGAAATGTCAAAGAATACTGTAATACAAAGTACTTCTCCCTTTCCACAGAGTTGCAGTGCATTTTAGATAATCCTGTTGGGGTCTTGCTTCCTAATTGCAATGTAAGGGGATCAAGAAAGCAAAAGTTAACAAAACACCTGGAGTCAACGAACCTGTTTGGTTTTCAAATAGAAGTGTAAATGCTGTGATTCAGAATTTTCATTTTACTTTTAAATATCATGCCACTTCTAAAAATGTAATAATAAATAGCATCCACCTTTTAATTGGATGTGTTCATTCCTTCTTTTTTTCTGTGCTTTTTTAAGCTAGGTTCTGGAGGCAATTTCTTCATATTTATTATTTTTATTAATCTTATTAAGGTCCTGCATTGATGCCAGGATATTTTTTTAACAGAATTTGTTTCCAGTTCAGCCAGGGCAACCCTTTTGTTGAACCTTCTTTTGGATAGTGTTCCCATGTGCTGCAAAGGCGCTGACACATGACCTCGTTACACATGAAAATCCTAAATGTCCTGCCCCTTGCCAAACCTATCACAAAACTACCCATCACCCGCTTTTCAGGATCCCAGATGGTAAATAGCAGCAGGAGGTGAAAGGGGAGCTTTGTCTCCATTCTGAGTCCTGTTTTAAGTATTCTGTGTCTGTCTGTATCCCTCTGCTTTTCCCACTCTGCCCATAAATTAGCAAGCCAGCTTTTCTGACAAGGGAAGACAAAATGTCCATAAGCTGCAGTAACATCACCTACTCAAGATAACGTTTTTGAACAGTCTTCAGTTTCATTTTATCTGATTGTGATCTCTCTTCATTTGGGTAGAACTTCTGTCTGGCCTGCTCACTACAGCATTTAGGGAAATGCAGCGTTTACCGAATATCAGGCTTCAATTTGTAATATCTGTGGCACCTTCAAAAAAGAAAGTATCCTCACATTGAAGTTTACCTACACCCTGGGTGGTTGAGCTCTGATTATTAAAAAAAAAAACCAAAACCAACCCAAACCAAACAAACCCCAACCCCCAAACAAAAAAATACCACTACAAAGATATGCTTGTCTTGTTCTGCTGTTTTTGTAAAGGCAAAGTTGCAAGAGGAGCAGCAGTTTCTGCTAGATGGGGTGCTCTGGGAGCAGCTGGCTTTGAGTGTATAACGGGATTTATCAGACAGGCAGTGAAAGGAGCAGGGATATGGTCAGTGGATACAGCAACACAGACGGAGTTGCCGTGCAAATCTGTGACCATTTTTAGAAGCTGTGCTTGGCTCCTAGGATTCACCAAGCAGGATATTGTTGCTGCACACTCTTCCAATGGAGTTGCCCGAAGTGGCAACAATTTCTTCTCACTTTGTGCAGGAAAGATGATGTGGGCTTTTGTGCAGGGGGGGGAGTTCTGTAGTATGAACTGTGCTAGTGTTCACTGGGAGTAGTCTTGGCAGTATCTATTTGTATTGAGACAATAGCTGGGTATTCATGATTGGTTTTGGGTGGTAGATGTGAAGGATATGTAAAATTTATACACTGATCATCTCTCAAAGAGAGGTATCAAATCCAAGTATACATACAAGAATAGGAAACTTAGTCATTCTTTTTTGCCATGCTATTTACAGTTTTCATATTGTGTGGATCTAGTGGCTTCTACTAAGAAACACTGATTTATGCTAGCTGAGTATATGTCTTTATTTGTTGGGGACAGGTTGTTTGGTTTTCCTTAATTAAGATACTGCATTCTCCTTAGTCCCTTATAATTCCAAAACCACCCTGCATTCATCCTGAACCTGAAATCTGGCAGCTTTGTGAGTGTGAGATTAGTCTTTCCTCTGACCTGGGCTGCAGCTGAAGTAATGAGTTTCCAGTTTCAGCCGATTGGAAATCAGAGACTGGTGAACTGAAATACTGAAGACTTAATGAATTCCCTGGATTCCCTGGTGGATTTTTGGTACATCTTTATTTTAAACTGTTGAATATTAATGAGGAAAGGGGAGTGGGAGTGCAAGGCCTGTTTACTGTCTAGTACTTGAAGGGGGTGTTCTTTTTTGTTTGTTTGTTTGTTTCATTTTATGTTGTAAATATTGTAGAAATCCTGTGTGGTTGCCAAGTTCCTACCTAGCCTTTGGATGCCAAGTGATTGTCAGCTGGGAAGCTGCTGGGAGGGAATTAAAGCAATATTGCCTCTTTTGCAAATGTTGTGGCTCTCAAACCTAGAATGAATGTACTTTTGACCATTTTTTAATGAGCCTTCATTTTTAAGTGATGAGAAGGATTATGAGGAAGAGAGAGAAGAGCTCATGTGTCTTTTGCTCTGTTTTCTGGGCAAGAATGCTCCGCTTTCCACATTGTAAGTTAATTAGCAAAGGCTTTTTCCTCCTCTGGGATCTCCTGTGTTTCTCCTGACCTGTAATTCTATGTATAGTCATCAAGTAAAATAGATCTGATGGGCTCAGTTCTAACACGTTATGTTTTGACAGCACATTTTGTTCATACTGAGTCAATACTTTTGAAGCCATAGTTGCTTGGTCACTTTAATTTGACATACACCTAGTAGCTGCCAAAACTCCTTTTGGCTTCTGCCCTAACACCAGCCTACTGTTCCTGTCACCTTCTTTGACTGTCAGTAGTGCTTTTATGGCTGCACAATGTGCAACAACTCACCAGGGAATCAATCTGCCTGAAAATTAGTCATTATATAAGGGAGAGTCACAAAAATTAACTGAACAAATGTGCTGTTGAGTGTACAGAAAAAGCGGGTCGGGGTGGGTTGGTTGGTTTGTTCACTGGCATTATGTATTATTATTATTTGAGATTGCCAAAGGTATGAAAGTTTCAGTTAAAAGTATGGTTTGAATGTTGGTGCTTTATCCTAAAAACAGACAATATAAGGAACAGACTAGCAATGGTGGGAGCATGAATTAGATAGAATCAAATAGTACTTCTTCAGCCCTAGCTTCTGTAATTTGTTAAACTTTTGTGTAGTAGATGTGGCTGCTAAAGATTAGGTCAGTATCTTTTCTTTAACACCTTATTAGGCTGTTGCTCTAAACCATGAGCTTCTGGGAATGCATTTTTCATTTTTTTAGAAAGGCTTTTGATGGATGAAGCTGTAAAATGAATAGAAATAGTGTCTCCCTCTTCCTTTTTCCTCCTACTCAACGCTCACACACAGTCAGCCCTGGGGTCTTTTCTTTCTGTGTGGTTGGCAGAACAGAGAAAAAGAGAGAGAGAGAAGGAGACTGTCTGGGCCCCTCGTGCTGTCATGAGAAGAATAGTGGTGCTGTTACCACTAAATCTAAAGGGACAAGCTTGTATATGTACGCTGCAGCAGCCAGCGGGCTGAATTAGTGGCATTTAGGCACTGCTAAGAGGCTAATTGAGTCACTGGTACTTGCTGATTAAACCAGCAAATCCAATAATGTATGGAAGTGCATGTTTGTGTTTGGTTCTATGCTCTCTGAAAAATAAGCATGCTAGGTTTTCTTTAAACCTTTCCATTTTGGTCAAGTTACTCAGTAGCTTAAGGAATATCAAAGCATCTAAATAAATGTTTTGGGGAGATGCGTCTGTCTGTATTCCATTCTTTTCCTCCTGCTCTGTGCAGTGGGATTGGATGAGAAGGCATTAAAACAGTTCCATTACCAATTGCTGAACTTTACCAGTTTTAAAAATGCCGTCTTAAGTGAGCCTTTGGTTTAATATGGGATAATCCGAATTGTGAGGTGACAGAAGGTAAAGAACTGAAGCCATCCATGATGGATGATACATCCATGCCATGTATGTATGACAAATGAAGCCTGTGTTGGAATTTTGGTTGGCATCCATCTCGAACCACTCCACCTTTCTCAGAATTGTGTTAGTAATGCACAGGTGGTGGTTGCACCACTGCTTCTGAATATCTAATGTAGTAAATGCATAAACAACTGTCATATATAATGATGAGGATTATAATGTAGGTAAAGAAAATTCTGGTTTTAAGTGGGTTGTAAGGGGATTACATAGAGAATCTGTAAAGCTGACCTAAACTTTAATACATCCTTGCAATATATTTTCTAATCCATTGTGACTTATGAAATCTGCCCACAGGCAGGCCCCGCTTTGCTTTTGCTCACAGTGGTGGTTATAATGATTGTGGCTTGATTGACTTCAGTAGAATTATTCCTAATTTACAGCACTCTGACTGGAGAGCAGAATTAGATTCTTGTGTTTTTCTTTGAAGTATGCAGTGCTCTCAGGGAGGCTGTTGTGCTGAGGGCATATTGCTTTCAGTGATTCTTTTTAATTTTGTTTTTAACGTTTAAGAAGAATAAGACGCCTCTCAATCTAAACCAGAAGGACGTGTATGAAAAAATAGTAAGACTCATAGAGGCGAATGGTGGGTTCAGAACCTTGTGAGTCATTGCAGAGAGATTGACAGTTTGGGAACATGAACGCGGAGGAGTGAGGATGGGATGCTCAGGGGCTGATGAGATAAGGGAGTCTATAGAATGTCAGCAGAGGGGTCAGCAGCAGCGTGCATCTCATTCCAGAGTTAAACTCAGGCATTGGGAAATGGCATTCCTTGATGGCAAACACAATCTGACAGTTCTTAGCTAGCTACAGTATTCGCCTCCTCCTCCCCCCTACCCCCCCAACTGCATATCAGTGGATGCTTTGGAGTTCATGTCTGTTCTTGCCTTCAAAGCAGCAACAAGAAAATATTTAAAGCCACAAGCACACCTCAGAGGCTTTGCAGGGTAAGTCAGGTTAGCAAGAAATTTATGTACTTTAGAAATTGCATCCCTGTTCAGGCAGCTCAGTTCTTGGGGCGGTCAAACTGTTTTATCTCCTATTCAGAGATTACGAAGCTTTACTCTATATGTAGCACTTCACTTTTGCCTTTCTTTCTCTTCTTTCTTTCTTTGTTTCTTCTTCTTCCTGTGTATGTGAAAGAATTTCCTTCTGTTCATGGGCAGGCCTGGACTGGATCAACTCCTGGAATTAACTACATAGGAGTTCATTCATTCCTCCTCTGAAATTACTTGGTGTTTGCTAGGTATAACTTGTTCATGGGTGGTGGGGAAGGAACTGTCCTCCCCTTGTTATTACCAAAGGTGCAGGGAGTTAATACTGCTTTCGTGGGTAGGGCAGAAGATTGAGTCAAGAGAACTTTTTTATAGTCCCAGCTCTTGACACCATTTAGCTGGATGACCTTGGGCAAGTTACTTCACTTCTCTCTGAAACAGGACCAACAGTGTTTACCTCCCTGCCCAACAGGGGTGTTAAAAGGATTTTTGTGAAGCATTTTACATATATGCAGGATTGTATTATTGCTGAGAATTGTTGTTTCTTTATGAATATGTATGAAAGGTACTAAGACGTTACCTCACCTTGGCCTTCACACGCAACTCATTACAGGCTTGTGGTTGCTCTGAATTTAGGTAGTGGAAGAGACAAGGAGTGTTGTCCTCAGAAGCTGTTGACATCCTCAGAAGAGAAAGTGGCAAACCCAATTTCTCCTTCTCTAATTAACACTGTGTTAAAAGAAAAATATATTTATTCTGAGTATGCAGTCCTTTTGGTAGCATTTTGGGGATGCGGCCTAGGAAGGCTCCTGTCAAACTATGTATGTGTTATTTTTCTGTAGACCTTTTTGTGAGATCCTACAATAGAGCTCTTATTGCTGAGGGAGAAGGGGAGAAATAATGATGAAACATTGTGCTGTAGTTTTATTTCTGAATCCTGACAACTGAGCTTTGACAAGGGGTATCAACAGCACAGAGACTCACGAGAAGGTTGCATAAGCCCTGTCTCCAGGGTGTCACTCTTGTGGTGTCAAGGAAAACTTCCTCTTTTAATCAATACTGCAGTGCAGCTGTGCTGCTTTGGAAGAGTGGTCATAGCTGGGGGGGGGGTTCCAATTTGTAAAGGAAAGAAGGATGCGATCCTCATCTCATTTGATCTTTTACACAGAGTGGAAAAAGGGCAGGAACATTGTAGAGGTGACCACAGCAAACCTGTGGTGTTGAGGGAGAATTTTCTTTGGCAGAAACTGAAAAATATGGCTATAAGCTTGCCTTATATGCTCCTCTTGCAAACTACAATGTGCTGAGGATGGAAACGTGGCTCAGAGTGACTTGATATGGCCATGACCTTAGTTTGAACTACTGCACTGATTTGTAGTGGTGCTGGTGCCCACACAGCCAAACACTGGTTATTTTTTCATATATATGTGTTCCCAGATGCCATGTGAAGAATTATTGAAATTTTTTTTAAGGTTTTACGGATGTTACTCTTGAGCTCTGCCAGTATTTAATTCTGTTTCAGTTGTCCTGTCTATTTAAAAAAAAAAAGCCTTTTTGCATTGAGTTGTCATAGGACTTCATGTTTGGGTTGAAGTTGTTGAAAGACAGGCGTACGTGAGTACCAAGTGCTTTATAATAAATGTTCCAGCCTTGTAGTTTGTAGGTCTTCTCAGGTGATATGAGTCAATTGTATAATGACAGCTATCAGATAACATCTTCTGTCCCTGCTCAGAGCCAGCAATCTTAGATTTTAGTCTACTGTGTTGGCAAGGCTAGTTTAGGTCAGATAGAACCTGTCAGAAGCTCTGATCTGAATAAACAACTGTGCTTCCTCCTATTCTGACGTCTTTTAGTTTGTGCTTTTTGGCCAGGGTGTTAACACTCATTTCTGAAATCTCATCGTATTCACTGCACACATTGTGGGTATAATGAATTAAGAAGTGAACTTGTGACATGAAGAAACAAACTGGTGTAGAATGCATTAAGCATCACTGTTGTTCTTACCAATTTGTTAGAAATTTCTAGAGTGCTATATAGGCCTGTCTCTTCCACAAGTCCTATCAAGTTGAATGGTTCAAGAGATGCAATGGATTTTCACACATTTTAGGGGAGTTCTGTGATAAAATAATTGGGTTTAATTACACTGGTAAAACATTGGTTACTCACTCTTCCCCCAAAAAACCTCCTGAAACCCCTACATGAGTGGATTTCTATGCTAGCTGAAAATACGCAGGCATGTGTGGCTACCCGTCTCCCTGTCCCTTTTCTGGGACTCATTCTTGCAGCTGTGTTTCAGCTCAAACTCATCTGAGACTTTCTAGAGGAGTTCTGTGCACTCAGGGTTTTTTAGTCCAGGCTTGTGATCAAGGCTGCTGGGGGGGTTGTTTAGTTCGGTTACAGAAACGCTTTTGTTTTTTAACTTAGTCACAGGAGCTGTAAACTAGAAATGCTTCATACGATCAGATAGTGTCAAGTCTTCAAATGAATCCCCTGAAACATTCCTAGCTAGCTTCTCTGTGCAGTGATTGCCTCATTTGCAAGGCCATCCCTCGTGCACTTTGTGTCTTAGGTTTCCTGATTTCCTTAAGCCATATTTGTCTTGTTGAAATCTTTGAAAGAAACAATGGTATTTTTACTCTATTCATGTGACTTCTAAGCAGATACATACCTTTATTCACAGAACCATACTTGCAGATTTCGCGTGGGGTTTCTAAGTTTTGTGTGTGTTAACATTTGCAGGGGTGGAGCTTTTCTAAGTGTGTGTGTTCTTATAAAGTTCTGTATGTGTGTTGTAAAATGAATATGCTTTACCTTTTAAGCAAAGGAGCATGCTAGTATCAACGGTTTGTGAATTATTAAAAATTCTTTCTGTAACTCGTTATTTACAGTTTTGGCCCCATATTCAGATTACTGTTTGGAGAGAGAAAAATCAGTTTCAGTGAAAGATGGAATGAAATCCAAATTTTTTGTTAATTGTTGTTTTGAGGGGAATAGATCTCTCTCTCGGGTACAGAACATACCTTTCCCAGATTGCAAGCAATGTGCTACATACAATAGAGAAAACTCTGGTTGATTTTTCACTAGGGGCAGAAGTTGCTGGCTGAATTCCCTTCATCTTAAGGTTCGGGACGTTTTTGTTGTTTGTCATGGCTGTGTGTGCTCTTTTACCCCTGATGCAACCCTGATCCTATAAGGGTCGTGTGATCACAGTGGGGTGACCTGTACTAAACAGCCAGATGTTATATAGCTGGTGGTGACTGTTTAAAGGAGTAAGAAATTTTGTTTAACCTGTTCTTTTGTCGTGTCCCGTCCCCCCCCCCCCCCCCCCAGTTAGCCAAAGGGAGTCTGCCCTGCAGATTTATGATTTGTTGTAAGGATAGGTTTGAAAAATCTTTATGTGTCTAATTCATTTTAAAATTGCATCATCAGTAGGCTTCAGGTTCAGGATTTGTGTAAATCAGAACTTTCCACCATAGTAAAAAAAAGTTTCATATAAAGCAAATACTTTGTTTCCTTGTTTTAAACACAAGTGCACTGATTAGCACTTCCTCTCTGTATTTGTGGCTGACTTTTCACGTTGTCATATTCGTACTTGCAGGGAGATATGTATGTCACTTAGCACCTGATTCTCCTATGAAAAGGTCTTGTCAGGCAGCTTTCATCAAAAGTATCTGTTTGTGAAGTACAAAAGATACTTTCCAATATGCTTATATGCATTTCATGGCACTTTTGCATTACCTTTCTGCTCAAGTGACAAAGGGAGTTTAGTGTAAATGAGAAATAGTTTGTACATTTCTTACTAGGAGTAATATTGCCTTGAAAGCACCACTCATAACAGTACAGATGGTTACTGGAAAGGTCTCATTCTGGTTTGAGGTTGGAATTCTTACCTTTGAAAGCGAGAGGGGAATTTGAATATGGGCAATTACTCTATATTAAATGTGCTTTCTTAATTTGCAAAGCACTTGAAGATACACTGGCATAAATGGTGCTATAAAAGGGTAAGTCTGTGGCAATAAAGGAATTTTGCAAATTTCTGTTCTGTGAGAGGGCTGCTTTTAATGGAATTGAATTGTTTGGTTGAAACGGTTCTTGTTTGAGAAAATTAGAAGGGCTTCATTCCTGTCGTAACAGAATTGGGTCACTGTCTTTTTTTAACTGGGTCATAGGAGTTTCCAGCATGGGAGGCCTCTTACCATGTTTGATGAGGGTAAAGTATTAGAACAGCCCAGTTCTGTTAACTCTTATTGCAAGGCATTATGCTTTCTGCCTGAAGTAGTCATGGGGAAACTACCTGCCCTCATAAATGCAAGGTACTGCCCATTACAAATGTTTTCTGGTAACTTAACTGGGAGCCTGGTCCAGTTGATCTTTACTGGTATGCATCTGACCTGGGCTGGAGATGTAGAGGTCATATATTTCACTGGAGGAGAGAAAGAATGCAAATATATGGAACTGTGACTTGAGTGCTGTGGGCTCTTTCAGTTCACTTACCTATTTCAATGAATCCTGCTTTAAAAATACTGTGTTACTATAACACTGTGTGAGGGTGGCTCCCACCCTCAAACCACAGTCTGGGAAGGCTTTAAGAGTTACGGAGTAAACCCCCTCTCATTAGGGAAGGAGAGAGAGTCTCCCCTGTTTGTCTGCTTTATATGAAAAGAGGCAGTGTCTAAAAACCAAAACAAAAAACCCCATAGCACAACAACTGGCCTCCTTCCATGAACTAGCCCTATTTCCAGCCTGTCCGTCACGGTACCAGGGGCACATCTGTTATTGAGAGGCTGCTCTTGTATGTACATAAAGCCTTGTGATTTGTGTTTAGAGCCGAGAGTCTCCTAGAGTTCAGCTCTGCTGGAACAAAATGTTCAAGACAATACTGTGGGATCCAGCTGGAGGTTTAGCATTAATGCAGTGTCAGCCAGATGGAAATGAGGTGGAGAGGGTTGCAGAGGGGTGGGGGATGGGGAATCTCTTCTCTTTAGAGGGAAAAGAAAACAATAGTAACTCTGAAATACATATTCACATGTATCTATAGTGTTAAATGCTAGCTATGATAGGCATGTTCTCATTTAACTTGGTGCCAGTAAGATGTCAGTTGTGCTTTGTGTGTGGTTGATACAGTAAATAGGGCAGAGACTTCTCTCAGTGAAAAGCCTATGTAACTCCACTGATTTTGGATGTACACTGACATAACTAGAGCATAATTTGCTCATTGCCTATGATTTTCAAAAGACCCTAGTGAGTTTGCGTGTACATCTGGACATGCCTGGTATTGGCCTGCTTTTCAGAAAGTACCAAACACATACATTCTAAAATTACCGATATTGAAAGATACAAGTAATTTTTTCAAAACTTTAGAATTGTTTCTAGATGCAACACGCAGCTGGTAAGCAGTGATAGCCCAAATTTGTCCTTTCTGACACCTTTTATTTCTGCTGATGTGAATGGACGTGCTTATGGGTAGCTGAGCGTAGAGCAAGGTCCATCAAGTTTTTAGGCCTCTTTTTACAGGATTGCTTTGTTCTTTGAAGTGGCTGTGATGGGGTAAGGCATCATCTGTTTGAATAAGATGATAGTGAAGTGAAGCTTCCAACTCCTATTTGTGCATGTCGATGCAGTTGAAGTTTTAGATATCTCTTTGCACTTGATGCCAAAATTTGATATGATGAAAGTAATTTCACATTAGTAGTTCCTTTGAAGAAAAATCTGTTCTGTTTCATCTCTTCTTGCCATACAAGACTGGAAATTGTAAATTCCACCAAGCCTCTGGAAAATCTGTAGCCGTGTGACCATAGAGAAACAGGGAGCGTTAAGTTCATGTTTTCTGTAGTTGAGTCATGGTGGTTCTGTCCAGGAGTATTGGAAGAAAAGGAAGGTGGGGTGGGAAAGCCAGTTGGAGAAGACAAGGTAACTTTCTTCTGTTCTGTGTTTCTCAGACATACAGCCTTCTGCTGCTCTCCTGAGATAAAGCAAAATATCCAGCAACCTACTCTCCTTCACATCTTGCTTTAAATGAGCCAAAATCCATGGTGTTCATCTAAGGACATTTGAAGGAGCTTGGTAGGTGGCTCTTCTATGGAGCCACAGAGGCTGTTCATATTGTTTGTCTCTGTCTTTTTTTATTGGTTTCCCATTTGAACTGAGCAAAAGCAGAACTACCTGAATGCAGATTCAAAGAGCCAATTCTGCTTTCATGGAAAAAGGATTTAGCAAGAAAGAATTTCTCCTCCCTCTCTTTTATTGGAGTATTTTGCTCTTTCCTCTTTAAGAGGAGAGGTCAGCAGGTTCTAGTGAAATCTACTTGAAAAGATTGAGAAATACTTTAGGGTCCATTCCTGTAAGTAGTCTTGGTTCAGCAATAACTTTTAGAACATCTCTGGAAGCACTGTTGTGTTCTAAACCATGTTTCAGGGCCCCTCTGAGTAACATCAAGTATTAATTTAACATCATAGAGCCTGGATGGCTGCAGCTGGATGGGCAGTGGTATAGTGTTGCTTTCAGTCCTCTGAGGATCATCTCCGGGAAGAGAACACTTCCTTCATGTAATAAAGGAAAAACTTTTAATGTCAGAGGAAGAATGAGGAGAGGAAGCACAGTGGTATTCCACTTAGTGACCTTGACTAGGAACAATCAGTAAGCAAGAGGAGATATGTTCTCTCTTCTGGAATATTCATAGGTCATTCTCCAAGGGACTGAAGACTTGCTGCCTCAGAGTTGGCTGCGGTCATGTGTTGGATGCTGAACTGTTAATTAAATTACCCACAGCACAGGTCCCTCGCTAAAGCCTTTAAAAGTGTTTAGCACTCTTTCATCTGTGCCCTAGTATCTTCTGGGAGCAGCTTGCAATTAAAGTCAGATACTGATGAAAACTGTTGAGGCTCTCAAACAGGGTGAAACTAGTAGTAGTAAAAGGCCAGCAAACTCAGTGATTTACTGGTGGCGGGTCAGTGCTGGGAAAGCCTGTGCCCCTTCTTTGAAAGTCCCTTTTAAAGTTCTCCCAAACATGCAGTTCCCAGGCTCCCATTCACTACTCATTTAGAGAATGAATGTGTCTCTTTTCTCCTCTTATGTATGTTCCTGTGGTCTGTGTGATCATAAGTTGCATTGCTGTGCTCCATTTTCCACTGCCTGTGGCTTCCAGGCTTTTGTGCGGCTTCTTTAGAATTTCACAAGTACATCACAAGATGCTATTTTGGGTCGCTACAGGATAAAGAGCGTTTAAGATCTTCAGAATGCCCTTTGCCACTTTCCATTAAGACTGTGGAGATAGTCAGAAAACAAAATGAATAAACCAAAACTCTTGGTAAATCTTAGTCCAGCCTGTTCACTTTTACTCGCATAGGTGAGTTCAAAAGGTGTTACACCCCCCACCCCACCCCCCCCCGAGTTTATTTTGATCCTGGCATACAGTTTTTCCAGATAGGTAGATCTTTTACTCCCCAACTCAGGAGCATATGCTTCATCAGCCACAGAACTTAAGTGTGTATCTCAGTCCCTCAGACAACATTTCTTAAACACTGTACTTGGGCAAAGGAGCTGGGCCAAGCAGGAATAAACATGCTGTAGGTAATTTTTTTTTTTCCTGCCTGGGGGCTTCCTGATGACTGTGAATGAGGGATACTTCTGATGTGTCTCAACAGTTAGTGGGCTATATTTTGTTATGTTGTAACTTCTCAGGTCTAATATACAGAAGAGGCTGTACTTTACTTCTCTGCGAAATGTGTCCCTTTTTACATTTGTGGTGCCACTTCTTTGGAGTAGTGTGGCCAGTTGATAACTAGCGTTGCTTTTAAAGGGCAGGCCCATTACATCAGGGTGTATTGGAGAAGCACCTGCCTGTAATCAGCTGAAAGGAACCTGTTGGCAAGAGAGCTTTCTCCTTCTGTCGTGCCGCATTCCTGTCGGTTCCCACTCCTGCACGAAGCTTATGTAACTGTCTCTGAAGCAGAAGAGGGGTCACTTCAGGTGGCTGTTTTGATCTGGTAGTGTCTCCTCTCCTCTCTAATGCTGTCTGGAAGGATTTGTTAGATTCTTTTTTCAGAAGGAGAGGCCAGGCGTGCATGCACTTTCGCACGGTGCTGCCACATTGGGATTTAAGGGCAAATGGAAGCCAGGGCTGTGACAGGAGGTGTGATTAGGAATACAATCCTTTCACAGTGCTTTGTTTTTGCATTTAAAGAAACTTCTGTGTGCTCAGCATTCAGATTTGCTGCCCCAGTGACATCACAGGCTGTCAGGACTGCAGTTACAGCAATACCACCAGCAGTGCTTTGCCTTTCCTGCTTAGTTTGCCTGAGACTATTAGAATCATTTACATATGTTAAACAGCCATTGTGTGACCCTGTGACAGTTTTATTTTATCTGCTCCTTCGAGGAGTAAACTGAGATAGAGAAAGACCTGATGGCTTGTTTGTGGCCACACAAGAAGTTATCTGGTGGACCCGCAATTAGAACCCTAGAGTCCAGGCTCTGCTGTGTTCTGGTGACTTGATAAGCTCTTCCTCCTGGCATGCAGCCTAGGACCAGCGAGTCTTCACCTCCAGTGTGGTGTTCTGACCTCCCTATTGTGTCCCCAGACCTGAGAATAAAAGCTGGGTGTCATGACTACCAGTCTCTTGTTTTAAGCAGCAAGCTGCAGTATGAGTGCCCAGAGGAAACGGTGTAGTCAATGAGGAGGTTGACCTGCCAGCTTCCATTGAACTACTGCAGCCTTAGATTAACTGAGTGTAGACTTGGTAGCTGCCCTGCAACTTGATTCCCTCCCTAGACACTGCTAGAACTTTTTGGATTGCTTTGATCAGTACTGCTCTAGATAAATACGGATATTCTCCCTTCCCCCCCCCCCCCCCCCCCCCTTTTCAATTTTTGGGTTTTCAGCTTTGGGATACTTCCTTGGGGTCTGATTTTCAGAGGCATATGCCCTGCACTGTGAAAATAGAGGCCTACTAAAATATCCCAAGGAGACTATCCAAACCTAGAGGTTCCCAAAATCATTCATCATTTTAGGAAATCTGGATTGTTTCTGAAGTTATTTTACATCCACCCCACTTAGGTTTTCCTATCAGTCAATTGTTATGTGCTCTTTGTGTGCCTGGAAAATTATCAAATATAATGAAAATAAGCATGTTGATGGTATTGCATGGTCTTACCACCTGTATTGAATGTCCCAGATAAGCCTTGATGAATGTGATAGCTAACTTGAGAAAGACTGCATAGTGGGAGGAGTATCATTAAGGGTATGGATTAGGACAGTCAGCTACTCAGCAGTCATCACTGTGGTTAGGAGGATGATGAGACACTTAAAAAGGAGGTGAGAAAGAAACTAATACCAGGCTTATGTCAAAAAGCTTTTCTTTTAAAATAATTTCCATGCTTTTGATGGGATTATGTGTTGGAGGCAATGTTACTTTCAACTCATCTTCATGTGTCTGTGCTGATATTTTTGATAACTATCTAAATAATTTAAAATTACATCTTAATTTCTGTGTGCTAACCTTGTATGGATTCTACAATTTTGATAGAAAATGAAATACACAAACACTTTAGAGCTTCACTAAGATTAAGAGAACCTGGGGGAACACATACTATTTACATTGTTTTAGATAAATATATGCTTTACTGTAATTTACAAGACTGGAGAAGAAAAAACCAGATATTTTTAAGAGGTGTTTTTTGTAGTACATAACTAGATGCAATTTAGCTAATCTCTGTTTCGTCTTTGTTTCTTCCCTTCTTCCTCTCAGTCATTTCCCAGGGATAAAAATAGATGTTACGCCATTTCACTTTGGAGATCCCAATTAACAAGGATATAAAGGAAGCTTGGTGTCTGATGTCGTCTGTTGGGATGTAGGTTTTTCTTTTAGTGGGCCACAAACTTTAAGTTACTGCTCTTTCGTAAAAGGCTATTGGGACTGGTCAAAAGTTAGGACGAAATACCATGCATATATAATTTCAGGTTATACATGAATAGTATAAGAACTCTGCTCTGCAAGCTCTCTTATGGTTCCTTGCCATATAAATTGGCACATGAAAGTCGAACTGATGTCAGTTGGAGTTCTATGTCAAATTTTTTTCTTTTCTTTTTTTTTTTAATAGCTGATACCTTTAATATAACTCCATGAATACCTCAGCCACAGTTAGGAAAGCTTAATCTTCAGGCCTGTATTGTTCCATGTGCTCCCTTAGTGTGCCTTTGCATTGACTGACACGCAGCTATAACCAGTAAACTATTAACCAGATAGCGAAATTCTCAAGAAATCCAGAAATTCATTAACATAATGAACAAAAAATTATGAAAGGTTAATGTGTATCTGGTCAGTTTCAGGCAATGTACAGCTCTGGTTTTGTGTGCAGCAATTTGTCTCCCTCTGTGGCACATTTGATGTCTTGCCTCTGAGCCTGCCTCAGTTTTCCCAGTAAGTGCCTGATCTGTGTGCTGCTCTTGGTGGTGCTTTGCTTGTTTGTTTTTCTTCTACCCATTTGAATGGATGCATATGGACTTTGGCAATGTTGTACTGTCTCTACAGGTGAGATAGCGAATGTAGTGTTCAGAATGTTCCTTTCCCCAACACTTCAGCAGATAGCTGGAACAAGGGGTTACAGTCTACTTTGAGTGGAGCTTTTAGTCAGTAGCAGAAGAAAGATGTACCTTAAAGAAAATCCATATGCTGCCTTTGGCCTGGTGAGGTCTTGGAAAGACTTACTGTTGCCCTTTATACACACAAAAAAATTAAGCAGGATCCTGTTTGGTAATATGGTGCCTCTTTGAAGAAGTAGAAAACCCAGAAACCAACCTCAGTGTAGGAGAAGAAAGATAAAAGCTTGGATGACTATCAAAATGCCCTGAGCTGCATTCAGAGTAGAGTTTCTTATGAGCATAAATTGCGGGGGGAGGGGGGAGATTAAACAGCGCTAGACTGACACATCGCAATACTCCTTCCCATATACAGCGTTTCTCTGTAAAATGGAAATTGTGTTTAGCTCTGGTTCCCCCCCCAACCTGTATTCCACATTTGTGTGGGAGAAGTGTCTATATGGCATTGCATGTTAGGAGAACTTTCTGCAGAAACATGCTCTGCAAACTAATATTTATTTTAATGAAAGATGCTTATGGTATGTTACTTTATAGAGAAGATGCTGAAGGAGATACTTAACTATTTACCTGAACCTCTTACTTATTGCAAGAATTGACTATAAATAAACTGAAACTTTACATATCTTGCTTTATAGTAAGCCTTGAATTCATGTTCCTTTCTAATAGTTCAGCTGTACATAGTTTGACTGGCTAGTGTTCGTTCTAGGTTGGACTAGTTCCTGGATGATCTGTCACTTTGTTGAAGAAAAATTAGGGGTGTATGTGTAAATTCCTATTTTTATTTTTTTTTTAAGACAGTGAGTCCAGTTGTGTTAAGGCGCCACTATAAAAGGTATCCGCATTCCACATACCCCTTTCTCAAAATGTTTCCCAGCACAGTGTTAATTAATAAAAAAAACCCCTCTCTTTTTTCCCCCTGGTGTTAACTTATTTATAGGCGAAGTACATGTTAAATTCAGTAAATAACTTCCTGCATTTTTATAAGTATTTTAAAAGTATCAGATTTTTTGGCAGTATTGGAAGGATTCATGTGGTCTTTGTTTAGTGTTGGGATGTAAGTTACATGCATGCAGTAAATAAGAGGGATGTATCAGCCCTTCTGCTGACCAGATGTTAGATGAAAAGAAAAACAAAATACAAAACCCTAAACCAAAAATGGCAGAAAAAAGGTGTGCTAAGAATTTACTTTTCAACAAGGAATAGCAAGAGAACTTAGTATGGCCAAAATAATGTATCCTTTGTCATAGGAGTGAATAAGGAGAACTCCATCATGGGAACAGAATTAGAAACCCTTCCATTTTTCTGGAAGTAGGGAAGGGGGAAGAGCAGACAAAGATGAAGCTGAATTTCCCAAAGAACTCAAGGCTCATTTTTAAGGCAAAGAAATTTTCCCTTCCAGAGCAATGTATACCTCTAAGAGAAGAGATTAGCAAAGTGTAATCATCCCCAAGTGGAACAATTGGGAAACCATGTTAATATTCTTTGGTTCTGGTTGTTACTGGATATTGGACTACATTGACCCTTAAACTGATTTATTTTTGGAACTTGTTCATGAGTTATTTACAGTTTTAATTCTGTTGTATCAAACCTACAGAAATTTGTTTGAAGTTGTCTAATCTAACATATTATGCATCTGTATGGGTTTGTTTTGTTTTGGTTTTGTTTTGTTCTGTGAAGGACTCTGATGTGTCCTTCATCCTTGAGGATGCCTGCTAACATTTGGACTTGTTATTTACCAAGACTAAGATCAGGATCACAAGGAAAAGAGAAGTAATGAGTACTGTGAAGTCTTCTGGGACTGTGTCTTGTGTAGAAAATTATATCAGACCAGTATGAATCCATACAAGAAAAATAAAACTTAAATGATGATTGAACCTGAACAAATCTGCATGTAAATAAGAAATTCTACCTAAACCAACCATAGATACTCATTTTGCATATGTGACTGTGTGGCTTCCTGCTAGCATTGGTGAATCTGTGCTACTGTGTTACAATCATGTACTGTACCGCGCTGAATAAAGAGAACACCTAAGGGAGAAGAGGGAGCAATAAAATGCAACTGAAGTATGTGAGAGGAAAATCAGTCCCCTAATTAAATCTAGGTGGTAAAAAGTCAGATACCTTCTGAGCTCCTGTCTATGCATTTCCTCGTAAAGTTCATGAGAAGTTGAAGATGTGCATAATTGAGAGAAGCATGGAGTTGAGGCTTTCTCTGGTTTTGAAAGGCTGAATTCTTTTCTTTTTCATTTTCTTTCTTTCTCCCCCTTCTCTGCTCGTTAAAAAGGTGCTATTTGTGGTCATTAGGAGGCACCCAGAGCAATTAGGTCCAACTGACCTTCGTGATAGCTATTCAAGACAGAAGCTAAAGCAGGATTGTATTGTAAACAACAACAGAAAGGGGGTCGCAGTAAACTTTATGGCGTGTTGGTATGTCGGGTGGGGGGGGAGATTAGAGGATGATGCAGTCAGCATCCCTGTAAATCTTATTTATCACTGATGTGGGGGAGGATACCATATCTGAGGGGAATCCTAGGACAGTGAGGTTGTGAACTTTGGGGTTTTATCAGTTAAAATGGCAGAGGGAGCAATGGAAGAAGGAGGGAATGAAGTAACAGAATAAGGCCAAGTGACTCAGCTCTGAGTGTGAACTGCTTGTGGGCTGGAGTTAGAAAGAAAAAAAATACTCCATTAACTGTGGTATGTAAGAATGACCATTCTGCACATCCACCTAACCCAGTATCCCGTCTCAGA
>NW_008824934.1:203316-241907 GCF_000699105.1 Pygoscelis adeliae | reverse complement strand
CTAAGCATACAGAGATACTTTCCCCAATATATACTCCAGTCAAGTGAGGCTTAAGGGCTTCCTGAGTTGGAAGTTACGTCTTTGTGTTTAATGCCTTAAGGGACTTTCCTTCCTTGAGTTTGTCAGTACTCCATTTTATCAATGATGTTGTCTGCAGTGAACAGCTAATTCTGACTGAGTACTGGAAAAGTCAAGTTATATACAAACAATCACTGGCATTTGAATTGCCATACCTCATCATCAGCTGAGCTATGATAAGCAAGTGGGTATATGTAGTCCTAGCCTATTATAAGTGGATCTTAAACAAAACATATTTGCTTGTATCACCCTCATGGCATTTGCAATGGGATAGCGGTGTACCCACCCACTTCAGTGCAGATTAACTGGTGATGGTAGTTCCTTTAGTTTCATAATCCTGTCTGTCCCTGTAGGGAGAACCCTTGGTGTCCATGCTTTTTTAGCAATAAAGATCTGTGCAGCTGCATTAATTGAAAGAAGCTGTGCTGATTTACAACAGCTCTTGAAGTAGAAGCAGCATATGACACTGTTTAGGCAAGGAAATGTCCAGAGGAACATGGTTAGGATGTATCAATAACCAGATTTGTTTAAATGGAGTCATGGATGGATCTGCTGCCTCCCTAGTGGCAATTCCTACTTCTTTGGAAAATGAGTCCATGAGATTTTTTTGGGGTTTTGGTAGGAGGTTTTCCAATTTCTTTGGTGTCTGCTTGGGAGAGATGAAAATCATCTTTGTCGTGTATTCACAAGTTGAATGGCGATGGGTTAGAGCAAGAGGAAAAAAGGATTCAGGGAAAAGAATCTGGACAGTTACGGCAAAACAAGATATGAAGAGTTGTATGCAACTGAAGTAGAAATAGGAGTATCTTCCCTCCCTGCCCTAAGCTCTGCAGTATTGCTTAGTCTTAGCACAAGCAGGTGTGGTTGGAAGTCCGGAGCCTGTCTGTGCGGGGAAACTGAGTGCAATGGAAAGAAGAGTCCAGTGTATCTTCCACAACAGCTCCCTGCCTGGGCTTTCTGTTCTAGAATAAAAATGACTATTTCAGAGCTCTGCTGTGGAAGCTCACTAGTCACTATGGCATAAAATGCCTTTTATTATAGAGTGCTGTATCCTCACGGGAGCCATTCTGGAATAGGTGTTGCAATTTTTTGTGTGTCTACAAGCCAGTATCTTTAAAATTGCAGTTTTGCTTTACCTGTGGGGATTGTGTTCCCTCATTGAACAGCAATCAAGAGAAATAGTTGCAAAATGCTCCCTAAGGCAGAGTGTCTCTAACCCTTGTTTACATGGCAGTATCAAAGTTTAAATCCACTTCTCAGGGCAAGGAGAAAGCTCATTTTGTGTTTGCCTCTTAAACATGTTATATACTTTCGGTATAACGTAAATGTTTTGCGAATAGCTAACCTGCTCCTGATTCTAAATCTGGGCGTGAATTCCTTGCACAGAATTGAAAACACATTGGTACAAATGGGATCAGCGTCTTTAAGGTTTGAAGGTCTCTGCAGCCTCCCGTGGTGGGATGGGTAGAAAAAGGTTCGGCCCCTTCCAGTTTTATGTGGGGTCAGGCAGTCACTGTGGATGGAAGAAGGTTCTCAGTAGAGTCCACCATCTGGCAATCATAAAACAAGTAATCAACATTTTTTTGAGGAGGCTGGTGAGGAAACAAGCTGCAGACGATTGTCGTGAGATCACGGCCCTGCACAGACACCTTTATGGCTTTTCTCTGTTCTGGTTGGGTGTCTGCGCTACGGGTCAAAAGTTCAGGCTGTCCTCTCCCCCTTCTTTTTTCTTCCAAAGATGGGAATTAGGCAGGGGACTGGAATGCCGGGAGACTGTAAAATGGCTTGTCCTCGCTAGCCCCTCCTACCCCTTTCTTTCCATCTCCCGTATGTTGCTGCCCGTGTTGTGGGTGGAGGCTGGGCGACGCAGGCTCAGATTGCTGGAGCGCTTGGAGAACAGAGAAATTAAACACAGCTTGAACTTTGTAAAATGCTGTAGTTAGATGAAGCGCCAGGCAGCCTCCCAAACAATGAACTGGCAAGTTCAGGCTTTTCGGTTACTTTTCTTTTTTTTCCTGAACACAATTAGTAGCTTATAAAAGGCTGTTATGCTGCTGTACCAGACCTTGGAGGAAAACAAGATGATGAAGATTTTGGAGACTGCTGTTTATAGTAGCACGCAAAATTTTTTCGAAAGAGATGATGCATTGTCAGTAGAGCACTTCTGGGCAATACTGTCACGGAAGCAGATGACGTTAAAGGGGAAAACAGGTCGATGATTCAGCAGATCTGATACTTCTTCGAGTTACACTGTAGGAAAGTAAAAGTTGGAATAACTATATAAGGTTTTCTCTTCTGCTGACTTGCATGTTACATATGGTTATAGCTCCTCCCACTCAGCTACTTACCCAGTGATGTAGCCACCCTCACTTCAAGGGTGAAGATTCCAGTTTACCAGATGTGACAGGAGTAACATCTGACAGATATGCTTTGCGCATTAAACGAATGCCATAACAGTTTGGCCTGATTCTCCTTCTCATAATGAAAATAAGGAGCATGAGTAACTGCATCAATGCATGCAGCTACACCCACTGCAGAATCAGTAGGCAGGCAGAATGAGGCTTAAGATATTATAACAACAACAACAAAATTCAGAGAATGCCTGAAACCAGGAGCAAATATAAAATACGAGGGAGGTTAAACTGTGAATATGGGACATTTGTTAAGGCGATAGATGAGCTTTTTCTAAATAAGAGAACTCGATTAATTTCTTTTTCTGAATAATAAAAACCGTTTTAAAACAGCCATACCTGGTTAATATGAATCATTCTGTAAACTGTTTTTTCCCCCTGCACAACACAGAACTGCCAGATTAACAAATATGCTGGAATGCAGAATGCACATCTGGTCTGCATTACTGTGGACCCGGCTGTAATCACATGGAGAAAGCTACCTTGGGTTTTTATGTAGAAATGTTTGTATTACACAAAACCCCTGTTGCCAAGCAATTTTTATTAAAACGGCCAGTTTATGCTCAATATAGTGTCCTGCTGAGGAGCTCAGAATACCATGAAAATCTATGCACAGCTTCACTCCCATTGTTAAAGTTCCAGGGCCTGAGAGTAACCAGCGTACTAGCCGATGGGTGAATGCTATCTGAGTTTTTGTCTACACTAATACTTTTCTTTTTGGAATATCTGGTTGTTGCTGCCATCTTGACAGCCTTGCCTATCTAAGTCATCGTGGATTGCTAAGGAAGCTGGAATTACAACCACCATTTTGCCTGAATGCTGGAGCAGATCTGAATGACGTGGAAATTAAAATATCACTACCTAGACTAAGCTAGTACTCCTGGTGGACCTTTAGTCTAAAAGTGGGGAATTAAACCAAAATGTATAGTAGCCGAGGGGAGCATGGCAGGGGTTAGTTTTGAGGGCTGGAGGGTTTCTAATGATGCATGGAAGATTAGAAATGCTTGCTTTGAAATCCCAATTCTCAGGACATAATTTTAGAAGTTACTTAGGATAATTCTCTTAGGGACTTAAAATGATTAAGATTTACCATGTGCTTTAAAGATGCTTCACATTAGAATACTGATCTGACCTGACTAGCAATGCTTTCCAGAACTTGAGTCTAAAAGTGTTACTATAAATCCAGAAGTTTGGCTCTGTGAAATTTGGGTTAACAGATATCCCTGAAACTTCTCACACACAATGCATATTCATCTAGACATACTGGGGAGGTGTCTAGTAGTAGAAAGGTAGAAATAAATATTGGCAAAACTCTATACTTCTTTTATTACCATCCTGCAAGAGTTAGAAGAGTTGGTACTCTTGGTAGATTAGGAAAGCTTCCACAGCATTTTTCAAGAACTGAGACTCTCTTGGCTTAAGGATGTTATTTTGCATTTCCAACTAAAAGCATACTTCATAAATTCTTACACACAGTAAACCTTAACAAGTGGCACTAAAGGTCATAAGACAGGAAGGGGAAGAAGGAGGGCTGATTTCTTAGTGTTGTGTCAGTCACAACTGTCTACCGGAAAACCACAGAAACCTACCTTAATCTATGTAGACGTCCAGTCACAACATACTTTGGCCAAGTGGTTTTTTCCTGTCCAGCAATTCTGCATGTCCTCTTACAAAGTACTTTCTTCTCTTACCCAGTGTGTCCAGTGGGAGATCTTGGAGCTGTTACAGAATGTGTGCAAGTTTATATCCTGCTCTGGCATAAATGGTCTTGTTTTAGTTTGTTTTAACATGCTGTTACATAGAGGAGCAAAGACTCTGATGGATAGAGAGGCTGCAGGTGGTTCATCTTCTTCCGGTGTCATTTCTTTCATTTCACAATAGGGGCATATTTGCATGCAGATGAAGAAAAACTTACACAGTTCCTGTCCAGACTGGCTGGAAGAAATTGAATGGTTTTTTTTTCAAATAGATGTGACAATCCTTGATGGTTTTTGTCACTGTGGTGACTTGTGTGACTATTTCCTTCAGTTTCAGTACACAAAGGTTTGCCCTACCCTGGAAATCAGTTTAATCTTCAGGTGCTCTGTCTGCTCACTTGCACAGGTGTGCATGGGTGGTGAAGTGGCACAGGGCATGCAAGATGTTACTGCGCATCTAGAGGCACATGACTTGCATTCTGGTCACCTGGCAAAAGTATCTGTGGTTGAACAACACTGGAATATGGCATGTAAAGTGTTTGGAGGGCATCACTCGAGTACCCTACTGTTACTCAGTTGTGCCTTAGGGGAAAATGCCTGTAGTGCTGTCTGTGGCAACTAAGTCACAGTCCTGCTCTAAATATGGAAACACATGCTTTGATACAGAAGCCATTTCAAAACTGCTGTATTCTTCTTGTTTCAGCAGTGATGACCTAAGAACTGGCTTAGTAGACTAGATCTAAGGTTGATTTAGTGTAGTCCATTCCTAAGAGTATCTAGGTAGATGCTCCAGGTACAGTTATTACAAAGGCAAACATCCAGTGATACCTTCCTAGTATACCTTCCCCAGATACCGTGTGCAGATCCAGAACTTCCTGGCCCTTTTTATTATGTCTCGATGGATTTTTCTTCCACAAATTCCTCTGATCGCTTTTGGAGCTTTTACAAGCTTTTGGCATCCACCATATCTTGTGGCAATGAATTCCCCAGTTGTATTTGAGACATGAAAAACATCATCTTTTGTTTCTTACCCATTTTCCCAGATGTGTCAGAGAACCTGGAGGTAAGGGAATTTCTGGCACCTTGACCTTATAAAAGAAAAGCTATCTTTTACACTGTATTTTCTTCAAAAAGTAGCATTTACAGGCCCTTGCTTATTGTGCTTATAAAAGCTGCTCTGTAGTATTGTTTTAAAGTGGTGGTTGAGATATTTCAACTTAGTAATTTTAATGCTTGTATGGGATAGAAGAAGTGCAAGCAAGGAAAAGAAAGTATATTGTGTGCTGTTTAGCGTAACAGCTTGTGATAACAAGAACTCCTGTGAAGCCTACCTGTTGTGGTTTAACCCAGCAGGCAGCTAAACAACACACAGCCATTCGCTCACTCCCCCCTGCCCCCAGTGGAATGGGGGAGAGGATGGGGAAAAAATAAGTAAAATTCATGGGTTGAGATAAAGACAGTTTAATAGGACAGAAAAGGAAGGGAAAATAATAATGGTGATGATGATAAAAGGATATACAAAATAGGTGATGCACAATGCAATTGCTCACCACCTGCTGACCGATGCCCAGCCAGTTCCTGAGCAGCAGTCGTCGCCCCCTGGCCAACTCCCCCTGGTTTATATACTGAGCATGAGTCGTATGGTATGGAGTAGCCCTTTGGCCAGTTTGGGTCAGCTGTCCTGGCTGTGCCCCCTCCCAGCTTCTCGCTGGGAGGGCATGAGAAGCTGGAAAGTCCTTGACTAGTGTAAGCGCTGCTCAGCAACAAATAAACCATCAGTGTGTTATCAACATTATTCTCATCCTGAATCCAAAACACAGCACTGTACCAGCTACTAGGAAGAAAATTAACTCTATCCCAGCCAAAACCAGGACACTACCTTAAAGAAAGGGTTCAGATTTTTTCGTTTTTCTTTTTTTACCTAAGAGGAGAAAATAGTATTGTTAAGCATCCCAGCTGGATGCTGGAGCTCAAGGTGGGCTCTGGGTATACATTAAGTGGTGAGCAGTTTGTAGAATCAGGTCCTAAGATTATACACATCTGGGATCCACAACATACTGTGTCCACATGGAAAATCTGTGTAATATTTAACCTAATGGGTGAATTTAAACTCATACAGCTAAGTCAGTGTAGCTGTATTTGGTATGTGTGCAAACAGACCTGATAAGAATGGTCTTTCTGTTTAGATTTCAGTTGGGAACATCTTAAAATTAAGTATAATGAATACAAAATACGAGTCCATTGCTGTTGACACCAGTTTAGTTTGAAACTAGTGCAGCTTTTCAGTGTAGAAATGATGTTGGTGTTCCTTTCCTCATGCACGGTTTAATTGCTCTCCTTTAAAGAGGAAGTTTAAATCTCCAACTGAGTGTATGCCAGACTCCTGACATGCATGACAATTGAACTGTGTCTTTTTCTGCCGGCTATTTAACAGCACTGTTGGCATATAAAAATCACTTAAATCAAATGACTTGGCCTAGCTGAAAGCAATGTTAGGTGCAAAGATAAAAATAAGGTAATATGAAGTCTTGTTAGCATAAAACTGAATTTTGCCCTGATACTCTTATTACAGTGATGATTTAAAAAAAAAAAATTACCCCTGTCCTGTAACAGTAGTTTGTACAGCTTGTTAAAACCATATACATCCATGCAGTGAGGTGCTACTTTCCCTTTATTTATACTGAACTTGCTCATTATATTTAATTTTTTTTTTTTTTTTGTTATTGCAGGAGCCCTGTTAGAGCTTTAGATGTACCACCTTTTTTGAACACATTTTCTTGGCACAAATTGGTGTGTTTTGTTGGTCTGTCACATCAAGCAATATCCTTGTCAGTGCCAACTAATTGCTATCAATCAACTGCTGAGCATGAAAGGCTGGTCTGAATGTTTATTAAAGCATGTTAAAAAGCACAGGACACATGATTTCTTGTAAAACATGAGGCTAGAAGGGTGGTTCTGTAGGAAATAGGCTGACACGTCTACATTTTGCATTTAGGAACGGCCATGCAGGTGGGTAGATGAAGCAGGCATGAGTGATTTATATCAGGATTTAGTGCCTGTCACTTGGGAGTGAGTGTGAAAGCGGTCAGGAAGAAACCGTTCCTCCTTGATTGCTGTAGGGACCATCAGGGACCATCTGCTTGCTTACAAACTCTGCTTGCATAGTTGTTACTGATAGGATGATAGTATAGGGCAGCAGAAGAATGCAGGTGATACTTCACATAATATAGCTAAAATAACCCACTAGCATCCTACTTAAATAATTTAGGGGATAATTGACTTGAGTCTGAATTTTTCCCTTTTGTTAATTCATTTGTTTGCAGGCTGTTCATTTTAGTGTATGCCTGCCTCTTTGATTGTCTTGGCATCCAACTTGACATTTAAATTGTGTATAATTTATTAACATAACATTAGTTTGTAGCCTAGTTGTCCAGGGCTGTTGTTTTTTCTGCCTGTGTCGCTCAATGGTTCAAACCCAGGGATCTCTTAAAAGGCTTGCAAGCACTGGGAGTAAGGAGCTGCAGCCACTGCAACTAGCAGGAATCTTTCCCCCATGGAACTGTCTGTCTAGTACCTTTGTGTAGATCCAAAGCTCAAAAGGTCATAGCTGTTGTGTGTGTGCGTATTTATTACCTTCCGTTTAGTTCTCAGGAGTCCCATTTCATGACCATCATCAGTCCTGGCCAGGGCATCAGGCAGGTCAGGGGTGTTATCTCTTTTTTTTATGACTCTTAGATGTTTTTTTTAGGAGTAGTCGTCATTCTTTTTCTTTCTTACAAGCTCATTTGAAAGTTCTAGAAGTAACGTTGGCTATCAATGTTTGAAACATTTTTATTCTTTAGAGAAGCTGTTTACCTTAATTTTAAAACAAGACAAAAACTTCAAAACCCAAAGCAATTGCAAGACTTCGCAGCTGCCTAGAATAACAACTTAAGTATAGGAGAAATAGCGGGGTTGGAAATAGGGGAGAAACAGCTATGCATCATTTTTGGCTCTCTCTTCTAACAAAAGGAATCCTTCCTTTACCCAGTGAAGGACTTGTATACTACTGCTTATTGATGCCCAGTACATTCATAAACCATTTCAAGGGCCCTCAAGATTTCCGCACCACCACCCCCACCCCCCCGCGCAAAAAATTAATTCTGGGAAATGTGACTTGCTATGACAAGAGGCACAAAGAAAATACACCTAAATTGTGATGAGCAACGAACAGGCTTGGGGACAAGGAGAAAGAATCACACTTCCCCCCGCTATCCTTTTGTTGCTCTGTCTGTGCTGGATGGTGGAATAGGTAAATAATGCATATTTTGTGTCTTGTATTTAAATTGTGATGTTAGCGATGGAAGATTCTTTCCAGATAAATGTCGTGCTTTCTGACTGGAAGATGTGTTTTGTCCTTACTGTGACCTTCGAAAGGTGGAGCATATCTGCTGTTGTTTCACAGGGGATTCCTTGTGGTTTTGGGACTCTTATTTTGTAATAGAAGTAGTTTAGTTCTGCCCCTCCCAATTTATTTTAAAAAAGCAAACAAACAGAATGTAAACAAATGATCATTAAAGCACCTGAACACCAGAGCTATGTATTATTCTTTCTTGTTAGAAGACATCTGTCTTACCATTCCTATGCATTGTAATCAAATTACATTTTAATTTCCTTGTAAACAGTATGGGAAAATATTTTCCAAATTGATTCCTTTAGGGCTTTGTTGATAAGAGACAGTAACAGGGCATTTTTCTGCAAAAGTATGGCAAAGCTGCTGTTCTCTGTTAGAGAATTTGTATGTATCTTCAGAGAAATATCTAAGAACACTGATTACTTTACCCGGGTGGACTGCTTGAGAAGTGCATGTTCCCCAGCTGCATATTAACCTTCATAATTCACTGGTACCTTTTCTAATCCATCACAGTTACCTTCTGAGAAAACCCCTGAAAAGTTAGTAGAAGGAGACCTCGTCTTCTGCTGAGGTAGCCTAACTAAATATGTAATGGAAAATAGCCTAAATATTGAAATAGGTCTTTAAATTTCGTATGCTACCTTAAAAACAGGCTGATGTTTTGGAATAGTGTTTTTTCCTTAAAAATGAAAAAACACAAGACCCAAAAAGAAACATTTGCTCATCAAGTTGTGAAAAAATTAAGGCTCTGAACAGGCAGAAAAATGAAGATGTGTTTAATTAAGATAAGGATCTCCACAAGAAAATGTCGTGGTTTAACCCCAGCTGGCAACTAAGCCCTACACAGCCGCTCGCTCGCTCACATCCCCCCCCCCGGTGGGAAGGGGGAGAGAATCAGAAGGGTAAAAGTGAGAAAACTCATGGGTTGAGATAAAGACAGTTTAATAGGCAAAGCAAAAGTCGCGCACGCAGGCAAAGCAAACCAGGAAATTCATTCACTCCTTCCCATCGGCGGGCAGGTGTTCAACCATCCCCAGGAAAGCAGGGCTCCATCATGTGTAATGGTTACATGGGAAGACAAGTGCCATCGCTCTGAACGTCCCCCCCTTCCTCCTTCTCCCCCCAGCTTTATATGCCGAGCATGACGTCATATGGTGTGGGACATCCCTTGGGTCAGTTGGGGTCAGCTGTCCCGGCTGTGTCCCCTCCCAGCATCTTGTGCCCCCCCCCAGCCTGCTCTCTGGTGGGGTGGGGTGAGGAGCAGAAAAAGCCTTGACTCTGTGTCAGCACTGCTCAGCAATAATGAAAACATCCCTGTGTTGTCAACACTGTTTCCAGCACAAATCCAAAACACAGCCCCATACTAGCTACTGTGAAGAAAATTAACTATACCCCAGCCAAAACCAGCACAGAAAAGCACAGGGATTATACTGCAGTTCGGTTTTAATTTTTGCTTTCTCTTCTCATACTTCTAGGGAAACCTCAGTTGTCTTCATTAGAAATGTTGGCTTTCTTTTTCAGTGAAGTTGTGCTTTGCAGATGGCATTGACATAAAAGGTTTTGCTGAGATGCTGTTTAAAAAGCAGCGTCTAAGAGAGGAGAGAGGCACATACTATAGTAGTCCATACAACGTTAGTGTTGTGGTATTTTGGTTTTTCGTTGTAACCCATTTTCTTGAGGAACATAGCTTCAAGTCGGTTGACTTCAGGCCACAGGGCTTGTAATATGGGCTTTTCTGGGGTTTACCACTACCAGATGAAGCTTTGTTTTCTGCATGCTTGAATTTCACATTTTTAAAGACACTAATTCAGAAGTATTTAAAATATGCTTCCCCCCCCAATGAAAATAAGGCCAACTTAAAGTTTGTCAGATCTCAACTTTCCTCCTTAAGTCTTCCTTTCATTTGTAGGCTGGTAGCTTGTCGGCCCAGAGCTGAGCTAGACCTATCCTAGAACTTCCAAGCTGCTACTTGAATAGTGTTTTAGTGGAATGAGTTGCTGTCTTTGCTTAGCAGTTCACAATCAAAGTGTAGCATCTTGGCTGCTACTGAACTTTCCCCTTTTCGTCACAAAATGTTGAAAGTGAGGAAGTGAATATTTGGTTTTGGTTGTCCAAACCAAATCTACCTCAGAAGGGTTCAATTTCTGGGAAGCAATGAGCACTTTTGTAGGTTTGTAGATAAGTCATACAGTGTTCCACAAAATGTTATTCGGTCATTGCATATATTTTTAGTCATAGTTTATTCGTATTATGGTAGAAATTGGAGGTACTAAAGACAGAATAGATGTTCCCACTCCTGAGAAGTATAGTACGTAAGCCTAGACTAATTGGATGCAGTAGATAGGTGGAGGAAGAAAACCTAACTCCTCAGTATTCTGTGGTATATGTGTCGTAAAACCAACCAAAAATACCAGTTTCCATTTGCTTGATTATCAGGCTAGAGCAATTTACGAACTGCAAAAAGCAGAAATGCCATTGTGAACACACTGGCATTGTGTCCCAGGAAATAATGATATTGCAACATTCAGATCACATCAGATCTGCCTGTCACTGTTTGAATATGGAATAGATCTGATTCCCAGCTGCACTTTCAGAGGAAATCTGAAAAAGGAAGGGTCACAGAGAAGTGTCCCTGTTGGCTGCATAACTAGTTAAAAGACTTGGCTTTTTTGGTGTATCCAGTGACAAGTGCCTGGTCTGTATTTGTATACAACTTGAAAGCAGAATGATTTGCATTAGATAGCATAGACACAAAAATGGACATATGGATTGTTTTGAAGGAAGTGAAAATTGTTTTGTTTCTGCAAACCAGTGCATTTAAAAATATGTTGTAAAAAAATTTCCAAACCTGCTTTTCCTTCAAACAGTTCTGTGAAAGCTCGTTTAGGGGTTAATATTACAGGCTTGAGTGACTTGAAGTTGTAAGAACCCTTGGAATGTGTAAAGAGGGGAAGGATTTCGTAGATAAGGCTGAACCCTGAACTCAGGGCACAATCCAGTTTATATGTTAATCTCCACCAATAAAGGCAACATCAGCTGTCTTGACTGAATCAGGACACTACTCCTTCCGTGTTTAAGTTGTTCAAATAAAGAAAGTAGGCTATTACACCTGAGAAGAAGGCAAAGAAGGTGTATTGTGTTATTCTTGAGCTTTGAAGCACATAAAGCAGTAGTGTAAAAAAAAAATAAATAGAGGAAGTGTTCTGAGGTTGCACAGGCTGTTCAGTCTCATGAAACTTAGTCCTCTTGCAGGGGAGTTGTTTTTTGTTTGTTTGTTTTTCTAATTAGACCATTGCTCTGACACTACCACCGCTCCCTCCCTGCCCATTTCTATTCCTGTGTATCTCAGCATTTGCAGTGTTGCAGATGAATTAACAGTTGTGTTAAAATTTGCATGAACAGAATCAGGTACTTTTTTTTTTTTAACTTAATGTTTGTGCTTAATGTGACTGGGCAATGCATTTACTCTAGCCAGCAACAGGTTGTCAAAGGCAGCAAAATAGACTTGTGAAATAGCTAATCAATGCAAGGCGTCCACAGAAGCACTTCTGATGTCAGTGGGAACTCTATCAGTGACTGTATTGTGCAGCTATATTGCAACAACTGCTACCTGCTTCTGTGTGAGCAAGGAAGAGGGGGGAAGAGAGACATCGATTGCCGCTATGCTTTCATTCGGAAATACTTCAATTTCAAAATGGTAAAAATCTGACTTGGACATGACTGCAAGTCCCATATTTTATCAGTAGAGGCCTATTATTTAGTTTGCATGTTAACATGCTCTCCTTTTCATGATTGTCATGATTTCCTCCTCCGAACTTCACCCCTCGGTGAAGTTCTGAAGAAGTTGCCCATGTAGAAAAACATAGGAATGAGTAGGTTTGTGTAAGTCTTATTTTCCTGGACACAAAACTTTGATTCTTTAAACATACGAAAAAGACTGATTGCTAGTCTTAAGTATTTTATGTGAGGAAAACCTCTTTGAGGAGATTATAGAACATAGAAAAAATGGTTCATGATTGTAACACAGAAGTAGGATGAGACTTATTCTTGGGTCATAGTTACAGCTTGGTTATGATGGTCATAGAGTGAACCCAGGGGGGTATTTGAAATGCAGAATTACTAGCTATTTGAAAATCTGCAAGAAAAAATGAAATTACATAAACTTTAAATCCAGGAATTTACATTCTTTTCCAAAAGTTGCTTGTGAATTTGGGTGGACTACCTAAAGACAGCCTGTGAGCCTTGATTTTTAACACCGTAATGACTGGGCAGCTGTTGAAAATTAGATCTATCTTGATTTTAGGACCTGATTTTAGTTGAACTTCACTCTTGCCCCCCAGAAATGAAGGCATGTAAAGTCATAATTTGTTCTCAAAATTTTAAACCAGTACTACAGGCAGAACAAACTGTTATTTGGTCATTCTACCTGGAGCAACATCTCATGGCCTTGCTAAAATCAGGAGGTTGCTATGTCATTCCAGTTCTTGTTTACTCAGTATCTTTCCTTTTTACATCATTCCATCTGATTTTCTGACCTAGGACGTCATTTATTTTCTTACGGTCAGAGTATGTTGTGATCTTAAGAACTGGGCACAGGCATGAAGGTCAGAACAATTGGTTTCTATTTCTGTCTGTTGCTGAGTGATGGACTCAAAATCCTTGCCTCTGCTAACCTATCTGCAAAAATGGAGATAATGCTGCTTATAGACTTATATGAAGTACTTAGAGGGTTATCTTTTTTGATAGGCTGCTTGTTAGGGAAGGATAAAATGGCTTGAGTGCTTGTGCCAAAACTAGACTGCACTGAACATTTGGAGAAATTGATTTTAATTTAAATTTTCACTCTTGCTGCTAGTGAAAGCCAGAAGGGAAGAAGTACTTCAAAAAGCAAGTCTCACTAGCTTTTTTTCTTTTAGGGCTCATGGAAAGCAGGAAGTGCAGCAATTCCCATGAAAGAGGTGCAACCCATGTTTTTAATGAATAAGGTTGGAGGATCACTGACAAGACTGCATTCTTATTTAAACTAAGTTTCAAACCCTATTACTAGTGTTGAAGGACACAGTTCTATGAGGTGCAAAAAATACTCTATTCTGCCATTCCTTTTCAAATAGGGACTGCTCAGCACCCTGCTAATTTGAGCCAAGGCTCTCGCTTAGAAGATTCCTAATGAAAAGATCAGACTTTGAAGTGGAGACAGGACCAGAAAAAAATACCCCTAGGACTCTAAACTATACAGTACCTTTAAAGTGTATAGGGCAGTGGTGGCAAAACTTTATTGTCAGATGGAAAATTTATTGTTAAGAGATCAGCTTCTTTTGAGTGCCAGACTTGGTGGTGATATTAAGGTTCGCTATTCCCCTCTACGAATTATATATTTCAGAGAAGACTCCTATGTCACACTGGAATCAACGTTCATAGTTACTATGTTATGGGATGTGGGTAAAGTCTGCTTTACAAGTGGCTACGTTGCCCCAGTGGCTATTTTGCCCTGCCCACTTCCTGCTTTGCCCTTAGGAGCTCTTGCAGACAGTTAAGGGTTAGAAGGGGGTAGCAGTTGAGGTAAGGGAGTGTCTGCTTGGTTGCATAGAAACCTGTCCCTTATCACCTGCCACCACTTCTTTGAAAGGTTGCTCAAGGTTTAAAGTTCTGGGTTTGAGTAATCAGTCCAGCGTAAGACCTTACAAAGGGAAACAATGGCTGAATACAGTGCTATAAATGCTGTCGCTAAGGAAGTGGCTTGGTTTGTCTGAATTTACAACCTTCCTGAGACAATCCAAAATGCACTACTTAGATTCTGCCTTTAAAAGAAAAGTGTCCTCTTGGCTATATTTTGCTGCCCCCTCGCCCCCATATATTTTTTTAAGCCACCATTTTCTTCCTATGCTTGTTCTCTAGGGTTTGGGTTTTTTTTGTCATTATATCATGTTTCTCAGTGGAGATGCTTTTTTTTTTTCTCCTTTAAAAAAAAAAAACAACACCCAGCCTCTCGTCAGAGGAATGTGCAAGCAGAGTACATTTAAGAGCCACATTCTGTGCTGCCATGGCAACCAGAGTTTTAAAAATGATACCGTCAGTGTTCCAAAATGATGCAACCTACAATGAACATCAGGAATAATTAAGAAAAGTAGCGTGTGCTCTATGCTCAAGAGAAGAAATGATGAGGGGACCATTTCTCTATTGATTATTCTCCCCCTCCAAGTGACATTTACTGTTGTTCAGGGGGGGTTTAGCACTGGTAATACTCTCACAGTGGTCAGTGGCAGGTTTCTTAGAGACCTTAACATTTTGTCCCTGAGTGGTTTTATAAGGTGGCCTGCTGGTGATACCGAATCAGTTTGTTTATTTATTTACTTATTTCTTTATTTCAATAACTGCAGTGCTGGGATATAGCTCTGCTAGGTAATAAGGTCTTGGACCCAAGTGCCCGATGCTAGCCTTCTTCCAAGGCCTTCCAGTCAGTGATGGTATCAATAGCAAGGTATTCTTGTCACAACATACAAGCTCTGTCATAATATAAAGGCTATGCTTCATTTCCATCTTTCATTATACTACCAGTAATGGAGAGGGAGCAGTAAAAAATGGAAGTCCCAGGGGTAGATGATGGTGCATGGAGAAGTCAAGAGGGCTTGAAAATGGCAAAGGTCACAGGTTAAGACCCTTTGCTGGGAAGAACAGAAGCAGTCTGAACTTGTTAATGAAATGGCTGGGTTTTTTAGTGTTGGGTAGAGAAAGTGAGGAGACTGGGAAAGAATAGCAGCCCAAGCTTTCTGTGAAATCTCATGAAGCTTAATTGTGAATATTGCTGCTAATCCAGTGAACTGGGTGCCTTCTCCTACCTCATTTTTTTCCACACCAGAAATTAACTTTTTTCCAGATAAACTGTTCAGTCTGTTTAGGAGAATAAGGTTGAACCCTGCTGTTTCCTGGACACTGAAGACAAAACCGTATCTGCTAATTAAATTACTAAAATCCAAATAGCCATGAAACTTCCAAACAGGATTGCTTACTCTGGGGAAAATTAGTACATTTCCAGTTTGAGGACAATGGAATTGTTCCTTTAATGGACAATGGAAGGTTCTGCTCTTTTGCTGGTACATCAGATCTTCATTACCAGCCAAACTAAGTATCTTAAACATAGGTTTGTGCATGGAGGTAGTGTAAAACAACGAAATTACCCCTGACTTCAACATCCTGAAAAGCTGTTACATTTGTCTTTCCTTTTCCTGCTGTGCATGTATTCTACTTTCTGTGCCCTAGCAGCTCAAACACAGGGAAGCCTTGAGAAACAGATTCTGTATTCTTTCAGGGTTGTTTAATGATGTATCTTAAACCACAACGATAATAATAATAAAAAAAACCCCACCAGCCAGAAGTGAAGAGTACAAGGACAGCTCACTCCCATATGTTATAGAATTAGTGAGATTACACATCCCAGCAGTGTAATTGCCACCCACAGCTGTACCTCCACACCCCCACGCTCCCTTCCCCCTCCTTCCCGCATCCCCACCCGGAAAGTAAGAAAGAAACATCTTTGTGGTAATGTGGAGTTTCTTGTTCTTAACTGTTCCACGTGAATCTGTAAAAGAACACTGAGTTCATGTCCCAGCCACTTCCCAAGAGTCTGGTATTATAAGAATCTGATTTCTTTTCTCTTTTGCTGACGAGACAGATTGAAAGTGTATTTTACGGGCACACCCTTTCAGGTTTCTCTATCTCCTAGCTTGCATTAATTTTTAATCACTTCCTCCAGTTGACATGCAGCAACGCCTCTAAGGACTGGCTGAATTTATTCTTGGGCAAGCACTACTCAGCCTTTATCAAAAAATCTAAGGTTGACCTTAAAAACTTCAGAAAATAGATTCTAATTTCAGATATGCTGGTATGCATTGGCTTCAGGGGAGCAATATGAGCCTCACTGAGATCGGAATCTGTCCACAAAAAAAGCCCCTTGCATTGTAGAGCAAATTCAGGCTTCTGGATTTTCTGGACTATCGTGTGTCTGTTAGCGGAGGATTCGTTGTGCAATTATGGAATTACGGAATTGCTGCCCAGTTTTCAGGCAAGAGAGAAGGTCCTGCTGGTCCATTAACCCTGTTGTTTTGAAATTTTAAACTCATATTTCAGCAAGCAAAGTGAATAGTTAAGAGGATGCCAATGTCTGTATATGGATATGTATTCAAAAGGTCTATATATGAAATACTCCGTAGATGATTAAAGATACCATTTCATTTCCCAGGTGATGTGCCAAACTGATTCAAGTTAGAACATGTAACTAGAAAACCAACATGGGGGAAGGGGAATTTATAGTATATTGAGTGTGAGTAACCTTTCCACATGAAGTGTTTGTGCATGGTGTTTTGAAAAGTAGCAGGCACTACGTTTATGGGATCCAAACACTCTTTTTTAATATTCTGTTCCCAGGCACTATGGTGGCAGTTTTTAGTGCTAGAACCTTACTATCTGTCTAACAGCCTTTGCTGCTAGTTCGTAGGCTGAGAATTCAGGTCAGAAATCTGAAAGAAGCTCAAGGTAATGTTTAGGGTGGAGCAGTGGACACGTGTACTTGCATACACAGACATACAGAAAGCAGTAAGCTTCTTCCATGCAAATGCTTCTTTAAACCACTGGTAGGGGGTTGCCTGTCCTGGAGGCATAAGAGGAAGTCATGCGGTGCTGGTGAATGGATTTGCCTTGGACCTAGTCCCAGCCAGGGAAATTGTGTGACAATTTTAGGGCAAAGGTTCCCCTTGGGTGACATTCGACAGTATTTCAAATATATTGTGCGCGTTACTGAGCCTGTGTTACTCCTCTGCCTTGAGACAAATAAGGCTTCAGAGAATTAATGATCTGTTCGCTGGGGATGACCCTGCTTGTCTCTGAATGACAAAGGAGTGGCTTATGTCTGCAGAGTGGGTAAGTGAGTGCTGTCAGCACGGGACTGTGCTGTCAGATGCACAGTCAGGTTTGCAGACTTCTAAGCAGGTTTGCCATCAAAGATCGCATTTACTTCAACATGTCTACAGGTACACATACACAGAGCAGTATTTATGTTGACTGTATGTAGCATAAATGCCTATTAAAGGATATGCGACATGCATCTTGCACACCGGTATGTCATGCCGGAAAACCACATACGGATTTACCAGGCCATCAAGGGAAAACAGCCTCTCTTTCCCGGGCCTCCCTGCTGCGGCTTCGAGAATGCCTGCGAAATGCGTCAGTCCTGGCGCGGCGACGGCGAGCCGGGCAGACGGGGCGTGCGCTCGCAGGACGGAACAGCCGCAGTCTGGGCTCCCAGCCTCCTGGCTAGACTGGAGAAACTTATAATTGAGTTCCTGAGCCTCCCCTCCCCTCCCTGCAGCTCGGCTGAAAAACACCCTGGCTCCCAGCCATGCCCTTTCACAGTGACCTTGCCTGCAAATAGCGCACAGGAATTTTTACAGGCACTGTGCACTTGGAAAAAGGGCTAGGGGGGGTGTCAATAGGGAGCTGGGAAGGGGGCATGCTGGTCCCTTTGGTTTAAAAAGCAAACCTCATCAGCTTCCCTTATCAACCTCACCCCCCACACGGAAACCACTGAGCCTATGAATTGCAAATTTCATTTCATTGCGCTTGCTCTTTTTTACAATGCTATAGATTAATTTCTCTCTTCTGATGGTATGACAAATTGTAAGTCTGTAAAGATTGATGTAACTGATTGGTTTAAAGGAAATTCTTCAACATGGTGGCAGGATGATACACTATATGCTTAGGTTCCTTGCACATACAATTATTCTTCGGCATATATGTAAAAAATATGTACGTAAAATAGAGGGAGAGTGACACTGTGTGTGTATATATGAATGTATAAAAATGTTCATACATCCCGTTATGCATGAACATAATGTAAAATGATACCGGTAATGGCTGTCTACTTAGTATATATACATAAAAAGCAGCAGCAGCCACTGGCTAAAAATAACCCCAAATTCTTCTCTCAGATTACATCAATTAAGCGTAGAACATTTGATATAAAAAGTTGGGCTGTTAAATTCTGTTTAAGAATTACTGGTTCTTCTGGGACACTGTGATGCAGGCTGTAGAAATCACTGGGCTAGGGACACAGGAGCCACACGTAATTTTGCTTCTGACCAGCTGTGTGACGTTGAACAAGCCACCTTGACTCTTCCACCTTCTATCGGCAATATTAAGTCAAATTACAAGCTTTTCTGGGAGGGATGATTATGACTGATGTCAGCATAGGGCATCCCCTGAACCCTTACTGGAGCCTCTGGAAGTGCTACCGTAGCAGTATTACCACGCATGCATTTTCACCTAGAGCTTTGAAAGTAATGTGGAAGTACTCTTGCTGCTCCATCTTTCGGTGTTGCAAGAGATATTCTTGCTATAGCTGCATTGTGCGGTCTCTTGGATTTGAAGGTGTTCAGCACTTTGCAGGATCACGCTTTTCACACGTTGCCACCTTGCTCTCAATCACCGAATCAGCTCGTGTAACATGTTGGTTGTATCACACTCTTCAGACATATATTAGAACTTCATGATACAAAAGGGAAAATTGATTATCTAGAAGTGCCTTTAATTAAAACTTGTTTTTCTTGTCTGCCCTCCCGTGTTTATGTCTGCGGCAGCCCACTCCCTGTAGTCAGCAAGCTTCTTTTCACTGCTCTCAAAAGTTGAGCTGTTGCAATCGAAGGTAATTTTGTTTGTGCAAGATACTCATCTCCAAAGGAAGGGCCAAGAATAAGGGTGAAAGAGAGGACAGTAGGCAGATGACTTAAGTGTTTCTATTAGGCCTCTCTGACAACCCCAATAATTCTTTAATGGCTTCCTAATAAAGTGTAACATCATTATGTCTGAGAGGTTTTTTGGACCGCTTTCCTACTCATTCACTAAAGGGTATGAAAAAGAAGCAGTCAAAATGAGAAGACCTCTGTGTGCGTCTCTACGCTCTGTTGATATGATGCTACAACAGTGTCTGAGTTCTTTTTTATCTTTTATACAAAAAGGGACCAATACGTATTATGCTCCTGGCACCTTCTACTTAAGCAACCCAGAATCTCCCCAGAGGGTTTTGATACCTGAGGGATCAAAAAAAAGAAAAAGGGATTCTTCTGTTGCAAGATAGAATTTGCTTAGTGTGACTTTCTCTGAGACATATGGTGCAGCAGCACCTGTTTTGTAAGTATGATCTCAGTGCAGAGAGAGCAGATCCTGGAGAATAGAGGAAATTTCATATCTCCTTCCCATAATTCCACCTGGCTGCCACCTGCTCCCACATTTAATTGGCCCTACTCCCTTGGCTCCCCACACCGACCGCAGGGTAAGCAGGAGGAAGCAGAGACAGACAGTGAGTATGTAAAGTGTTGTGGGGAAACAAAAGGGACTTCGAAAGAGCAACTCACATAGAAGCCAGGCTGGTTCATGTCAGGCTTGTCAGTCATCAGGGGGCGGTGACTGGCCAAAGTACCCTAGCCTGTCACTTCGTGTGAAGACACAGTACAGCTTCTTGTCCACCTGGGCCCAGTAATCTCAGTAACTGGGTGTAAAATGTGTGGCAATTCAAACTTGAAGAAAAATCTAGTGCCATTTGATACTGGACTCGTGGTTCGGAAATTTCCATCCTTCTAGTTTTGTAGCACAAAATAATGGTGATAACAGTTGGGAGTATCCGAGTGTAGTTGGCAGTAATATCCATGCACCAAGGATAAACATCCCGACAAAACTGAAGTGTTTATTTGCATGTGGATGTCACTGCTTGGTAAATTCCAACGCATCTCACCACTGAGATTTGCCAATAAAAAGGAGGGTGTTTTGCCTCATTTTTCCCAGAACAAAGTGAGCGTGGCTGCTCATGTAAAGAAGATTTGAGAAGCTGATACTTAACAGGCTTTGTTCCTCCTTGTCTGTGTTCACCCCCACCTCTACTAAGTTCAACCACCTTTTTTCACTTACTTAGTATGACCACAAATATTTAACCATGGTTTCTTAACTTAATCTAACCACACTGGTAACCGTGGTAAAGACTAGCAACTTCAGAAGGAAAAATCTGTAGTAATACAAAGAACCCGTGTGGATCTGTTTTGTGAGCTGAGCACTTGTTTGAAACACTTACACCGTACTCACATTGGGGTAAGTTATGAACAGTGCCCGTGTGTTTCATTACTCAAAAGTGACTTTATAGATTGTGGAATGTCAGACTCTGAAATGAGTTCAAAAATTAAGTTATTAGTAATAATTTTAAAGCCTTATATATTGCACAGATCAGTGTTTTATAGTGGCAGCTCACTATTATTCCTGTGTCTCCTCTAGGAAAACTGAGGCAGAGAGGGGAACAGCTCAAGGTCGTTCACTGAATTGACATACAGGGAAAACCCCCTCACTCCTCGTGAAGTGTGTGTAGAACAATCTGTTCCAGCAGTTTTGTCCTTACAGATCATTTCTCTCTCTCGTTTACACATGTACACTGGACAGCAAGCTGGAGTTAAAGGCTCAGAACACTTGAAATAAGGACTTTTTATGCAGATGGGCCCTGAGTTACAGACGTAGCTCGTATGGCTCAAATTACTTATTGGGAAAGTCAAGATTCATTTCAGTATTGTGCTGTAAAGTGAGCAAGCTTTCCACTTCTGAGTGAGGCCTACAATTCCTTACTGTCCCACAGCAGCTTTCTGAAGTGTTCTCCATCCATTTCTGCCACTGAAAATACACAGGCCTGAACTATTCTAAGTTCCTGAAGACCAGAATTTCACTGACACGTGTTAGGAGATGCTTCTCAGTTAGCTCAGAGGAGCCTTTTTCCATTGTAATATTTTTCTTTTGCTGTGCAATGGAGCTCTGGATTTCATTTCAGCACCTGGTGGGTGGTTAGTGGATGGACACCTTCTCCCTTTCAACATGCAGGAAAAGGGAGGAGAAGGACATCCGGAGGAAAAAAAGTTGCTTACATGGTCTTGGCATGACTGAGACTGTCTGCAAAGAGTTTGCTTGATAATACTGCATGCTGGGGCCACAAGAGACACCCAGACAGTGTGGTGTAGCTCTTGCTGATTTGCAGCATTAATTTAAGCTTCTTTCTATGTTACTGCATTTTCACTTCCTTTTCTAGAAAAATAGCAAGCTGTAGATAAATGCTGTTCTTATTGCCCGTATGCCCCATACGCATGCTTTAAGAAACAGCTGTGCTGCAGCAGTGGGGAGAATCTGTAGAAGGGGGAGATAAGAAAACCACCTCAGTTTAATGAGGATGAATTGCTTTTGCTTTGGTTCCAGAACATTCCTTTCCGATGCATAAGGCTCTGATGGTTACTTTGATATATAGAGCAATATATGAAATTGTCTTTTACCTTACGCTCTGGGAGGCTTTGAATTTTCTCCAATGCATGCCTACATGAGATGTCAGAAAAATGCAGGAAGCAGGCCTTACTGAGCTTTCCTATAGTTTGTACTACTTATATGAAGGAAAATGTGCACTGTTCTTCAGGTACAGCGCCCAGTTGCCAGTGTTTGGGACACTGTTAGATTTAGTGGAGGAAGGAAGAGGCTAAGATGATCCTTGTTTAGCTCTCCCTCAGTAATCTGGCTTTTGCCTCTCACCTCTCAGTTCTGAATTTATTTTAAAACATTTTAAGTATTCAGAAGGTGATGGATGCGAGGGCTCAGATGCCTGCATATGTGGAGAAGTGGACATCCACAAGCAGTATCCTTAGTAGTCATTCCAAGGTAAGCTTTCTCGGTCAATTAGAACTTCAGAGCAGCCTCAGCGCTGCTCTGTCTTATTGTTTCTGGGTATAGCCATATCCTTGAAGTGTGCAAACACCAACACAGTGTGTGGTTATACCTGTGATTGGGCTGAAGCAGAACTTGCACCATTACAGAAACCATTTGTATAAGATCTATTCTTACAGGGCCTTTTTGTTTACTTTGAGGCTCCTTTATGCTGCTGTAAAGACGTTTTAATGCAATTTAGAACACACTGCACAGTCCGTCACCAGCTTCGAAGCACACAAATGGGAAAATTAACAGCTGTTTTCAAGTGTAGCTGATTTCCTGAGGACCACCTCTCCCCCACTCTAATGGAACACAGAGATGATAGTGAAATGCAGTAGCAGAATAGAACGGCAGGAGCTGACCCTCTAAATCATCTTGAAGTCAAACAGCATTAAACAGTTCCTGATGCCGCCTGCCAAGTGCATATTATCATTGCGTCTCCGAGTAGTGCAGCCATTTACAGATAAGAAAAGGTTAGTGCCCTCAGAGGAGCGGGATAGTGTTTACAAAGGTGTCGGTACCAATTCAGCAAGTCAATACAGTATCTGTTTCTTTGCCTTTTTTTCATATTTAAGGGACAGTCCAGCTCCAGGTAGAACATCTCTTATTCTGAACAGGCAGAAGCAGGCAGCCAGGCAGTGTGTCTTGAGTATTGTAGGTGGCCCGTACATGGTGCTTGTATCGTGTGTCTCTTGCTGGTATCTAGATGCAATTTTCAATGTGGTGTATGTGGTATTAGAGTATAGTGAAGAGTCTTGCAGTTGCTCCAGTGGAAGCTGAGCCAATATGTAAATTTAATTCCTTTGCCACATAAATCCTTTGTAAGCATGATCCAAATCATATTAATCCAGATCTGTAAAAAGGGGCCTTTCTTTTCCTCCTCTTTGAGTTGTAAACTCTTTGGGATAGGAGCTGCTTGTATATGCATGTATTTGTAGCACTGTGCTCTTGTTTTGAGATACATAAAAACTTTTACAATGTTCATACCAGAAGAATGGGATCAGTTGAAAGTTTTTAGAGAGAGCAAGGTCTTGTCAGTGAACTGAGAATTCTTCCCCTCTGCCAAGGAGGAAGCAAGGGTATAGATAGCCTAGTACTGTTACTTGATTACAGAACAAAGAAGGAAGTAATTAGGCCACACCCTTTATATGTTCCCTTCCCCTAAACGGATGTGAATTTCGGACTGAGACTTAAAGAATCTTAAAGTTAGGGGTGTACTTGTTACATAGAAAAAAATAGACTAAATGGTACATAGTCCATGCAAGCTGTTGTGCACCAACCTAATCTGGTTTTGCTGCCAGCTGAGACAAGAAGTTACGTATGATTCTGTTTTTCTCCTTTCCATATTTCTTTTTTCCATTAGCTTTAGAGTCAGTTAATGTTTATACAGACTGAGTCACCCATCCCTACCCAGCCACTAAAGAATGCATTTAATTCACAGCTCAAGAAGCAAACTGAATGTTTAAATTGACTCAACCTTTGTGGAGGCTTTGATCCATTCTGGAGAAGAGTGACTAAGTGAAACCAGGGGAAGTCAGCTTGCAATACCCCAGCTTACGGCTTTTGCTGTAGGATCGTTTTCACAAAGCACACTGAATGTTACAAGCAGTTTGGGAGTGGCATCGTGAATTCTGGAGCTGGGACAATGGCTGCTTTCTGCAGTGCACAACAGTGCAAAATGACTGGGCAGCAGCCAGTGTCACAAAACGCTTGGGGTTCTTCAGACTGTTTTTAGAAGTGCCAGCCCCTTTGAGTGCTTGGATTTGGATACCTTAGAGGGATTTAATTTTCACGAAGTGTTGAATACACGCGTTCTGAAAAACAGGACGCTGGGAACGTGTCATATGAAAAGCCTTGGCTGTTGCCTTTTTCAAAATGTGTGCTCTTTGGTCAGTTTTTCAAATGTCAAACCAATCATATTAAAAAAGTCTATCAAATATGGTCAAAGACCATAGCATTAAAACAAGCCTTTTCCTCTGCCCTGGCTGCCCGCCCCCCCATTATTGGTTATACTTTTGGAGCACTGAAGGATTTTAATGCAGCTGGATTTAAGGTGTAAATAACTAAGCTGTGTGTGGCTGGTTATGGGAATTATCCTTGATCTCTCCTCTAGGGACTCTACAGTATCTGGAAAGTATCCTTTCCAGGATGTAGTGCCATGCTCATGTCTCTGACCGCTATTCCATACTGAACCAAGTGCTTCATCAACTTGGTTTCAGAGCCTTGGAGAAAGGGGGTAAATTGCCTCTTTTGAGTCGTGCAATTCCTATTGTACGTTTTCTGGTGAGTAGCCAGAAATCCCTGCACACTGCCTCTCTTTTCTCCCTCTTATGCACACTCTGTCTCTCTAGCTTTTCCCTTGCCTTTTGTGCCAAGAATGTGGTGGGGGAAGGGGGAACCGCACAGGAAATGCCTCTTCTTTTCTCTAACGACATTTCCAGCTGCATTTGGATGGGAGAATTCGAGGAGGGGGAAAGCATCAAATCAGTGGAAAGTTGTTCAGCTGCCAAGCCAAACTGGTACATTTTAGCTCTGGAGACAGTAGAGGGTTTTCTCCTGAATTTTGGCCCGTTTTTAAAGTTCCGTTTTTGGAAAAGCAGGGGGAAAAGAAGTTAGTGACATCAGTGCTCCTGGTTTTTATTTATATGCAATTTTTTTCAGCAAAAGTGAAGCTAAATTGTAGCTTTAGTTTTAAAGGTTGAAAGTGCAATCGGTTTAGGAAAGCTTAAGAAGGGTGATGCCTTTTTCTTTCATAGCAAGGACTGTCTGCCTGCCTATCCATCTTTGTTTATCCATCCACCCACCCACCCACGTGCAGTGCCAGAACCTCCTGCTTTACTGCCTTCCATCCTTCTACTCGGTGTTATTATTTAGTAACTTCCCTGTCACACCTGGGGCATACGTTAAAGCAATACATTGCAATGCAGGATCAGCCCTTCTTCAAGTAACTGTGGATTGATCAGTGCAAGGATAGCCTTGCAATTTATGGGGTGCCAAGGAAGCAGAGGGGTTAGTTGCAAAATAAAGAAATGGGAGAGATGTAGATAGGACAGGGGATGAAAGGTGTTCTAACCAGATAGCGTGATTTCTTTTCTTCATCTCTGTCCAGCGAGAAGGAGGAGTTCTCCCCAATGTTGCCTGTGGCATGCTAAATTTGGAGTTTATGTCTCTCATTGGTTCAGTGCCCAGCATCCTGAGATCTGTTGTTCAATTCATGTTCAAATAGTATTTTTGTGGCTTGTGAGAGTAAAATTTGTGGTGGACCTAATAAAAGTGGCAAGCAAGCACTAGAATCTTTCCGATGGTGAATGTTACAGTCTTAACAGTTCAAGTGCTGTGTATTTTGCAATTGTTTGCCATATAAACTGTGTTCCTTTGAGTAAGGTGCAGTGAGGCATCAAAGCTCTGCAGTAGCTTTACCTTGTGAAAAAAAATTTTAAAAGGAGGAGGAAAGAAAGGGGAGGGGGGAAGCTTGTTATTAGCAGCCTGGTTGTCTGCATGTAGAAAACCTATTAAAAATGCATCATGCTGAGGAGACAGTCTGCACAGTGTGTAAAAAAGATGGGTTGCAATAATTCTGTCTGGGTGTTTTGAACCACAGCCTCAGACAAAATACATAAGGATGGGGAAGGGGGGTTGGGAATAAAATTCTGAGAAAAGTTGTTTATTGCTAGTGCAGTTGCATTCTGGGTTCAAACCAAATGCGTGACTGTGTGAGGGTCACAGAGGAACTGCAGCAGGCAAGAGGAAAAAGTGGGAGCAGGTTGATGAGGGTGCAGGTGGAGATCTCTCTTGTGATGCTGAGATGATATACTGGTGAAGTTACAGAATGAGAGCTGGAGTTTAGCTCAGCTGGATTGATCCCAATCTCTCTTGAGCTAGGGTAATTCAAAGATGACTTTCTGGAAGTCACGTGGCAGTACTTTGATGGGAATCTCTAATACGACTTAACTGAAACACAAGAGTTGTTTGATTCTTCTTATCTTTGCAGTTGTTAAGGTTAAAAGGAGTGCACAGAGGTAGCAGAATGTCCTGAGGAAGTGCATGGGGGGAATGGAGAGTCCAGGCTTTTAATTCTCTGCATTTGAGTGTGCCTGCATCGCTCTGCTTTACACAGTGGATCATGGTTAATGCCCTGGCACAAAGTTTCAGGTCACCACCAAAAGGGAAATTGAATCAGTCACCTGCATAAGCATCTTATTCATGCATGTGAGCGTTCTAACTGGCATCAGAAACATGCGTCATGTTTTCACTGTGTGCTGCAGGCCTGCCTAAGTTACAGGTGTGGTGTGTAGCATCTCACAGAATCCAGCTGTTAGTCCCAGGGCTTTTTCCCCCAAATCTGCAGTTGCTGCATTTACCACATAATCGTAATCTTTCTCTGACAGCATGGAGGAGCAGATGGGGTCTAGTATAATGCCAGTTTCTCTGGGGGTGCTCTACAGCCTTCTGTCTCTCTATCCTTAAAGAGAGGAGAGGGGAGGGAGTGTTGGAACTTCCTTCTTTCCAGGGTTGAATCACCATTTGCCCTGAGGGACCCCACAAAAGCAGGAGTCAACAAACTTGTCCAGCACGTGCTGTTTTCACAGCCTACAGGGTAATGTTGGCTTATGAGCAGTCTCTGCTCTTTTTCTTCTCCTCTCCAAAAAGCTGGATTCCTTGAGCTTTCTACTTGCAAGCCTTCTGTGGCCTGTTCTGTTGTCCCTTACTGCTTTCTGAGTGCATGATGGAGGCCAGTTGAGTGCACGAGGGAGGCTAGTGTTTCCTGCAGACTGGGAGGGAAGGAGCAGCAAGGGAGCTTTGAGCTTGCCTCTTTTGATAGCAGGAATTGTTTTCACTTGGCATTTCCACACTCTGTAGCTATGCTGTTTTTCTTACCTAACATTGCAGAAGAATAATTGTAATACTGCAAGGCTGGGAGTTCACTTACTTTGACCTTTCGGAAATCTTTTTCTTCAAAGGTTTGAGGCTTCTTGTGTTGAAAGGCAAACAAAAAATACTACAGAAACCCCTAAACTGTGATAGATCATTTCTTCCATTTATTACTACTTCGTTGTTCTCTCTTGCCTCAGTTTGTTGTATGAAGATTCTTTGAGTGAAATGCTGTACAGTAATGGAGCAAATCGGTATCCAGCCAGGTATTTCCTCACAGTCTGTCCGCTCAGAACTTTGTTTTAACATTGGAAAGAGTCTTCTGCTCTTGCAAGCACAAATCCTTGTTGCTTAGATAAAGGAGAACTGTCTAATAGTTACACGTGGCTTTTGACACATAGCTGAGCTGTTCTTATTCTGTACAGTGGGTTGGGGCGCAGAACAGAATTTTAGAAGAATTGGGTTTTGTTCTTAGTTGTCCTGGCTTTTTGCGGCAAATTATTGTGTCCTCTTATGTCTGTTTCTCTAACTGCTGAAAGTCAGTTAAAAACATCTGTTTTATTTGTACGCGTTTTGATGTCTGCAAAGTCATATATGAATGACGTATGCTGCAATATTCTAAACTGTCATGACAAACTGTTGCTTATTTAGTGCGAGTCTGTGCACATTATTTTTTCTGTCGTGTTTGAATTTGTCCTTAATTATCTGTGAACAGGTACTGTTTCATAATATTGTTAGGCTTATTTTATATATGCATGAGAACATGCTAGATAGGTTCAAGGATCTGTCCTTATACATCAGGGTAGAAAAAGAACTCCAGAGTCCTGAGTCACAGTATTGTGTACTTGTCTGAAGACAGTGGACCATTTCATATGTCCTTTTGGGCATCCTTGGTTTCTGCTCATAAAATTTTGTGTTTAAGGTGAGAAGTCTTCTGTGTCCACACCTTCTATTATTATTTGTTAGCTGCAACCATTGAATTACTGTAAGCTGTATTAGAAGGATGTGACCCAAATAAAACAACAATTTAAGGTCAGTTGGTGATTTACAGTGTCCTTTTTGATACTTGGCTTGGATACAAAGAGGTTTGTGAAAGGCTGGGGCAGCATGTGTCATGCTGTGTACAGGCTCTGACAGTGGTGCTTCAGAAATGCTTCAAAGGCAATGGAGTGCTGATGTCTAGTGGGATATGCTGTGAAATTCACCATGGGCCAGTGAGCACTGAAGAGCTAAAATGAGCAGCAGATAGCCAAAAAGACTTAGTTTTACTTTGTTTTCAGTTTTCTTCCATATTGTCTCGATTTTAGGGTGAACTGTTATTTTTATTTGCACATGGAGATTGGTGAAGCTAGAATAGCAAAAGTATATGATTATGTGAAAGGTGATGAACCATTTCTTTTTCTTTTAATTGAAAAACTGTTCTTAATCTCAAGATGACTTGACGCAGTAAAAGTTCCAAAATAAGATACTGTGCTTGTGTCAGTGGAGTACAATACACGTTAAAACCTTTGATCTCTCTCATTAAGTTCACCTCCATACTCTAAGGGAAAGTGAGAAAGGAAAAGATAATATTTACTATAAGAGATAAATATTTACCATGTTTGGCTTGGCCCACAGTGCGGTTGGAGTCTAGATAGAACCTTCAGAGCTGTGTAAGCATCTTCCAGAGCAGGGGCAGTGCCTGTCAGCAGAAGGCCTCTTTCATCGCTTGTTAGTACAAAAAACTCCAAAGAAACATCCCATTTGCAAGGGCAAGCGTGTCAAGAGTGTTACATGAACGTAACTAGATGAACAGTAAGTTTTTTACATGGTAGAGGGAGTCAGCCTGTTCTAGGGAAATTTCCAGGGCTTCTCAAGGCCGTTCCATTCGGGCAGCCCTGCCCTATCAGAGAGGAAGAACAAATTAAAGTAACCGTACTAGCTCACCACTGTACAAAACAGCATTCTGGAGCTGCTGGCATTGATAATCCCTTTCCAGAAACATGGACTTTTTTGCTGTAGATGGGAAGACACAGAAGTCCAAAGGACTGAAGACATGGCTCATGGATGGATGGATCTCTGTTGATACTCCCCCAAGGCAGTGGTGATTTTGGTTTGGTCACATTAGCACTCATATCCAGGAAAGAGAACACCTGTGAATTAGTGGTGACTCGGAAGGGTTGTTGTGTGGAATAGACTTGGGAGAAGGAACATTACTTCTTTTAGGCAAGCTTTACACTGGAAATCTTTGCTGGTCTACCATTGCCACTAGTTTTACTTCTCTTTGGAAACCAGCATAACCTTTTTGAGAGTTGTCTTTGTATTTATCCCATGTCACAGATGTCTTTTTTAATAGGGAACAGAATGTATTTGGTCCATTTTTTTTGCAAATACTATTTGCAAAGAAATGTGAATGAGCTGTTCGATTTTTATTCAAGGGTCTTAGGATTATGCAGTCTGGTTAGTGTTCTAGAAGACCCTCTGAGCCTGGTACAGTCTGCGTGTGGATACCTGATCCCTCTCCTTTTGTAAATGTTCATTCTCCTGCTACCTGCTGGAGAAAAAAATGGAGGCAGATGAAAAGCAAGAAGCTAGCAAAACTTCTGTTGCTGTAAAATTGTATCTATGGTGTGGAGTAGAGGGCACAACATTCTATTGCTTTCCTGGATAGGCCTCACAGTACTAGATAGATGGGACTGTTGCCTTTATCCTGAGTAGTTTAGAACAATACCTTGAAGGATCAGATGTGCTTGGCAGCCTGTGGGTATCCTGGACATTTCTTTCCATGTCTCCGTGTTTCTCTTGAGTCTGCCTTGGGCCCGGCTGTGTTTGTGGAGCTGGAGGCTGGCTCAAACTTGCTGTTATGTCGGTTTCTATGGAGGAAAAAAAAACATACGGGTTGCCAGACCTGGAAGAGTATTAAAAAAGGAGAAGGAGGAAGGGGGGGGGAGGCGAGAGTGGTGAGGGGAGTATGGGGTGGAGATGAAATGTGATCCTCATGTGCTCTGAAGGTGAAATCTTGACTTCACCCCTCTCCCCCCATTTTTGAATTGTACGTGGTGGTTTTTGACTTCCCAGGCTTGGAAAGTCAAACTGAAATATATGTATCTTTAACAGAGGTGTGCTTTCAGCAGGGGAGGTTTCTGACCCTGAAGCCAATTTAGTTGATAGCTGGACGCAGCTGGTACGTCCAGTGGTGTGGGAAACAGATTAGGGTTCACCCGTGGTAGATCACAGAGGTGCTTTAGGTTGTATTTCTGTCAAAGCCTCTGGATGATCTGCAGAATTAGAGATTAATGGAGCGAATGTTTCATGCAAGTGGTTTCAAAGACTCCCTTGCCTTTCTTAGATTTTTAAGTCCATCTCAGCAAGCTCTGTGCTCCGCTCTTTTAGGAGTAGTTTCAAACTGCTACCCCTCTCTTTCCATCTGCATTGTAAGTTACATTTCAGTAGGCACGTTTCAAGTGTTTCAGTGGCAACCTCTGGCATCAGATAAAAGCCCCTGCAATTTTTCTGTTAATGGAAGTGAATGGGTTTTATCATTTTGCTCTCCATCTGTCTGGTATAGAAGACATCTCGTAAGATCTTGACTCTAAGGAGTTCTTGTAGCTTCCTGTGAAGTGGCGAGGCATTACGTGTTCTGATCGGGATGCAGAAGGAACCAAAACAAATCAAGAAGAAATTATCTGCCCTCAGATTAATACTCTGGCCTCCATCCTCTTGAGACATGTCGATTTTTAAATATATCACTTCATAGTTGTTTTTTTGGATGATTTCCGAAACTGTTTGCATCTCTAGTCTTGTTAAGACAGAAGAACTCCAGCCAACCATTGACACTAACCTCTCCTTGTGAACCCTTTACATGTTTTTTGTATTCAGTGGGAATCCTGGAGTCTTGCAGGATTTGATCCTCCGTTTTGTAGTTTTGGGCTGCTGTATAACTAGAGGTGAGACCCGCACCCTCATTTCACTCATGACAGAAATGGAAGCAGTCCTAAGTAAGAGCTGGTGTTCTCTCTCTGCAGTGTCCCAGACCTCAAACTAGAAGGAAATTCTAGCGTCTTCAGGTGTCATTATAACAATTCAAACTTGGACTGAGGTCATTGAGATTTGCAAACTTGTTTTCTGACCAGATCTGGAGCTGGGTTTCAGGGAAGCTGGGAGCAATTTATGGTTTTGTGTAGAAACCAGACAGAATTTCTGTGTTTTTTTTCCCCTTGAGTTTTGTTTTTATTGCCTTCAGAAATAGTCAAAGGACGTATACAGGCATATATAGCTGAAGTAAAAAACCCCATCAGTGCAATTTCTCACGGTAGAATATTCAGTTGTTCCTCATTATAAGGAATTTCCCTCTTTTAAGACCTAAAGGTACCTCTCTCAGAAATGCTGAGTCATAGAACTTTGGTATCTTTGCCTTTAAAAGAAATCATTAGTTCTGGGTTGTGTAAACTTTCCAGTGCTGATGAAAGTGTGTCACATTTTGGGGTCGTCTTGCTTCCACATTTTACATTAGAAATCAAGACAAATCAAGGAACAAATTCTGTACTCTGTGGGCATAATTATTTGCACCTTAGGGCTCAGCATAATTGCTCTTACAGGTAGATAATATTCTCAGAAATATTCAAAAAGCATGCTCTATTTTATATATTGTTTTTACAGAGAAAAAAGATTGTTTAAAAAAAGAGAAGAAACCCATCAGAATCTTGCACATTAAAGCCAATCTCAAGATAATTGTATGCTTGCTTCAGGCAGTCCAGTGTATCTTTTCTTTTTTACTAAATAGAGATAATTTTCTTTACAAACAGTGTTGCATCTGCCTGTTGTATGCTGGTATTTTTACTTGGGGATAAGACAGGTGAAAGTACAGGACAAGGTATAGACATAGCCAGTGGATCATCATCTGTCTGGCTGACAGTGGAAAGTAATTTTGTGGTAAGAAAAAGGTGGACTAGCTTGCATGGGATTTTTTTATTGTTAATGTTGTTTTGAATTGTCCATACATATCTTATTTAGAATCTGGCTATTCCTGTTGGATGTCCTGATGTCCTGCAGGATGTCCTGACATTTTTGAACAGTGTCAATTTGAAGAGCATTTTAGCTGCAGACCAAAGGTCAGCATTGAAAAGAGCCTAGGAAATTAGGATTTTCTCCAAATAGTAGTTGGTTTTAGAACAAAGCCTAGAACACTTAGTAAACTTAACCACATTTGCCCTTTCATTTTGACAGTTCAGACATTGACTGCAGGAAAGGCAGTTTCAAATATCTTAATTGCAACATGGTCTGGAGGGTGAGACATTTCTGTTTTAATCCTCCTTATTTCAACAGCCTAGCCCTGGACTAGTAGCTGAAGGCATAATGGTCTTGTGCCATTGCACACTGAAGGATATGCTTCAGTGGTGGTGTGTTTGGGACTGAGGTGTTGAATCTGAATAGTGCCTAGCACACTAGGGAGGCTGTTCAGTTTACCCTTCCCTTGTATATGACCACAAAAAATATGATTATTTGTAATAACTCCACCAATAATGTGTAGCTGAAAAAGTTTGATAAGGAGGCATGCATGTGCAGAGGAAAGCAGCAGTGGGTCCAAGCTGCTTGCTTGGAAATTGTGTATGTGGTAGGGGGGCACAGGCCAGCAGTTCTGCTGGAACTCTTCCACCCTAAAATCTCCTTGGTTCCTAGCACTCCCCTCAGTAAACATTGGCCTCAGCTGGCAGCTAAAACAGGGCAAGAGTTTATTTTTATTTCTTGGAATTCGGTAGACCTGAAATCTCTGTTAAATGTTAACTTTCAAAAGACACATGCATCAGCATTCTGAGCCACCGCTGGTATGAAAAAAGAAAAGATTATAGAGAACATTAGTTGAGCTAGATTTTGTCCTTTCCCAGCCTTCTGTCTCTTCTTCCTCTCCATGCATTTCTGTATGACCTGTACAAAAATCTGCAGACGACTGTGCACCATCTAGTAACTCTGATTTTGTACTTTTAATTTGATCATAGAAGAAACTGAGCTGGCAAAGATTTAATCCCATTCCCCCTTTTCTTTTTTTTAGAATGTTTTCATTTAAGTGATTATGGTGGTTGCCATAGGAAAAAAATAGCAGTTTAGAGAGTCAGTTGCTGAAGTGTTGACTCATAGATTGAGTGCTAAATAGGTGTTTAAGTCTTTGCTGAATTGTTATAAAAAATGGCACAAAATGTCTCTCTTGACTCAGTTTGTAAACTGCATATGCATATATAATTAACAGAGACCTTGTTAAATAGACAGTTTTGACCTCAGAAAGGAAGAAAAAAAATCCAGAATTTTAGCTTAAGTTTAAGCAGTTTCTCATCCAGATTAAGCTTCATTCTGTAAAAGACCTGAGAGAAGAAATGTCTTCCTATTGCGTTAGTTAATTTGTTACTTTTAAGAGTTTCAGCTAGTCATTTTAATTTTTTTTTTTCTCTTTCTTCCCAACAACACTTTGGAATTACTCCAGGTTTATGTCAAACTAGGACATTGGATAGACAATTGAAAGCATTGAATTTATGTTGAATCCTCTCCCACTTCTGAGTATTTGTGGTTATGGAGGATAATCTGTGCAAGTGAATGGTCTGAATTTTTTTTCTCCCAAGTTTCAGATTTTATTTTCTGTGACAGTTCTGTAAATCTGGAATGGCTCCACTGACATCGTCTTGGCATTCATTTGTTGACATTTCTTTCTTTCTATGCTGTAGTATGTCCCTTTCTGATCTTATGTTGTGATTAGAGGCTCCATTTCACAGTAATACCAAGACCAGATACATTATTATTCGTACTGTAGTGGAGGTTGAAAACCAGAATGATGACCTTCTGTGCTTAGTGCTCTATAAATGCATAGAGAGACATTTACTTCCTTGCTTCTTGAAATCTAATTTAGCAGAAAATTAAACGAATGAGACTGTTCGGAGGAAGACAAAGGTAATAAATAGCTGTAGCAGTAGTCAAGATAGCTGTTGTGCAACCTGATTGTTTTCTCACAATACTAAATGTAAACTGTATCAACTCCCTTCACCCAGTACAGTCTTTCAGTTTACCTGAAATCATATTAGGTATGAGAGCAGAAAAGCGTTCTAAATAGAGGAATATAGAGGTTTCATGGGTAAACTCAAGCAGGAGAATTCCATCCAATGAACGCTCTTGCATGCAAACATGGCACGTCTGTGCAGCGTCAGTATGCACGTACCAGTCCTGTCATCTTCTGCAAAGATTTTCTTCCACAGGTTGGAAGATTGCGCCTCAAACATTTTCTATAATAGATACTTTGTGAAATAAAGTTGTTCGTATTTGGGAAAGAACAGAAGTGATGGGAGAGTCAGAGTTTTCGGCGTTTGGATTTTTGCTGCTGTTTGTTTTAAAAATGAATTCCAAAGCACCTCAGCTATGTAGTAAAAATATCTACTTTGCCCTCTTTCACTTCCCATGTTATCTGTGCATTCCATCGTTCCAGCTGTTCACAATGAATTTGGGCAAAAACATTTGCTTCTCAAAAAGACTGTTTATACTAAAAGCATTTGCTACCTTACTGTAAATCTGAATAGCAACAGTAAACTATATTGACAAAATATAAATGCGTAACAGCTGTCTCGAAGTTAGCACAAACTATAAGAGTATTGCTTTGAGTGTTTATAGTGCATCCTGAAATCTCAAGGAAGGCTCCTCTGGCTGTAAGTATCCTTTTAATTTACACAGATGTTTCTTCATCATCTATTCTTTTCAGGCTGTTGGAATGATCAACAATTTAGTCTAATTGTGCTGGATGTTTGGGTTGTAAGGCTGTTTATTTTGTCTGTATGTCTGGAATATTCACTCTTTCAAGGACTTGACTCAACTCCACAGACCGCACATGATTTAGAGAGGAATGGGGTTTGTGTTTGTTAAAACCTTGAAGATGATGTTACCAAGCTTGGTTTCAAGCACTATTCTTCTATTCCTGGCTCTGCCACGTGGCAGGTTGCTTCACTCATCTACATGCCGCATGTGTAAAATGGTAGTGATGATAATAATTACCTATTAGTATAATGGCTTGAGATCTATGGATAAGAAAGTGCTATTATTCTGCTCATAAAGAATAATTGCCCTTTTCTGGACACTAAGATGTCTGTAGTCAATTCCTACATTACTATGTCTTCTGGGTCTGATTTTCTTAAATAAAGCCCAAATTTGGCAAAATAATGAACTGAGCATGCTTTGCCAAGCTATGATCATCTTTGTCATTGAACAAATAAACTATGGTGCAAATAACGGAGGAACTCAGGCATTTTACTGAGCACTTAAAACATGGGTTTCAGAGTTCAAAGTTCATAGTGGTAGATCTTGCATAGGAAAGCTGTGAAGTCTTTTCTTGAAGACTGTCACGGGATGTTTTTTCCTATTGCTTGATGAGTTCGTACTGAGTTAACTCTCTACAAACAGAATTCATAGAACATTTTGCCTACTCCGATTGAATTTATTTTCCACATTAATTTAGTTTGGTTTCACGCTAATAAATAAATTCTGTATACAATGCAAATACGAAGAAGTTGTTGTGGTTACAGAGGACAGAGGTAAATATTGGACTTTTGTACTGTTCTTGAATCCTTTACCCATAGCACATGTGGGAAATTATTTTAGCATCTAGAATCTATGTATGTCTTTGCTGGATCAGCACTTGCAAAAGTTATGTATCAAACCATTCAGTACAAGTACCCCCAGTTTTTGTGTTAGCCTTGATTTCATGCCTGTTACGTTTCAGGGAGATCCTTTCAAGTGCATTAGCTGCAGTTTCTCAGTTGAGTTTGTATTGCCTGATAATAAAAGAGGTGGGTTTTACTGTGGTTTGGTTTTTTTTTAAAAAAAACTTCCATTATTAGTAGTATGTTTTTTGTTTCATAATTAACATATTGATCGTAAGTAAATATTTATGATAGCTCCCAAGGCTGACAAAGCAACCAACTTGGTGGGGGTGGGGTGGTAGTTCTTGGAGAATTCAGTCTGGCGCACCTCAGTCAGTGAAGCAAGCTGCAGGAGATCCTGGCTTGTGCCTGTGACCCCTGATAAAAATGGACTTTCTTATAACTGAGAAAGGGAGAGTGAAGAGAAACTAAAAAAGCAATGGAATAATTATTCCTTTTTTTAACAAATCCTACGGATCTTTAATAGCTGTAGTCAAACAACCCGTCTTCACCTCCCTTGATCGTGATAGATAATCAATTGTCTAGGACAACTGATGTGTCATAAAATAGCAGTTAGTGCAAGAAAACCCAATGCATGGAGAAGCAATGAGCCTTTAATGACTATAAGACTATTGTTTAATCCCCATATGTTCCTTGGAGAGTTCTTGAGTTTATAGAAGTGTCTCAGTCTACAATACATGAGGTTTGCAATTAATAGCTGGTTTTCACTGATTAAAAGTATTTATAAAGTGACTCAAGTATTGCTTTTTAACACAACTAGTAAATTTAGATGTGTGTGCATTACTCATAAATCTTGTGTTTATAAGTGAGGGTAGTGTTTTTGCCATGGAGTTACTAGTGTCTCTAGTAACACACACACAGTTCCATTGGTGGAGATGGGGCAGAGGTGAGCAAAATGTACTTTCTTTTTTTAGGAGTGCAGTCTTGAAATTCTCCCCTACACACTAGGACTTCATTGGGTAAAAGTGTTAGTTTTCCTCATTACCAAGAATAATAATTTGAAAGACTGCAGATTACCTGATATAGGCCATTTATTAAGTAACATTTGAGATACATAAAGTTAGTGGATTGGTTTGTCACTACATTTTTCCAGTGTCAGCTGTGGGACTTCAGGAGCTTTTGGGAAGATTGCAGGACTATGTGTATGTTGTGAGTGCTTTCCACCACAAAGTTGGTCAGCTGCTTACATGTTTTCCTAGTTATTTTCAGTGTAAATGCATTACCTTGGTTTATGCTTTATTTCTGACAAGTACTTAGACCAAATTTTCTTGGTAATATTGTGGTAGTGATTGATGGTTCTGCAGGTTGCAGTTAGGTCTGATTACTGGAGCACGCGGAGAGTTGTATACTACATATTTACTGTTGGGACTTGGGGTTCTCTGAGCCAATGTAAGCAGTGAACATAAAGAATGATCAGTAATGAGTCTTGACCTTTTCAAGACTAGGGCAGTCATGAAGCATTATTATAGCCGAATATTCCAAGTCATGCAGCACGGGACTGTGGGTAATGAATAATGAAAGTGTGCGTACATGTTTCTGTGCAAGAATAGTAGCCAATAATAATAATAATAGTGTAAGCAATGCCTTTCTAGTATTTCAGCCCCCCCGCCCCCCCGCCCTGTAATTGTCAGTTGTAGATCTTGTGAACTGACAGCTGCTATTAGCTTTTCTCATTACATTAGCTATTACATGAATTGATCTGTTTTTTAGGTAAAACTCAATTTGAACAAAAACACTAAACCATTTTGAAGACAACCTGTAAAAATGAGATTGCCTCTTTACTGCTGTATTTTTTTTCTTTTCTGGGGGTGAAGTAGGCAAGACAACACTTTATTGGAACATCACAGAGAGTCATATTACCTTCTTGAGAAGTTTTTCTAATTGTGTGTGCTGTCTGTGGCTTCTGATATGTGACATTTTGGAAAATGAAATAGTTAAAACCTGGCAGCTAAGCAGTAGATCTGTGAAGGGGAATCTTTGTATGAGAGATTTGTGGGAGGAAGAAATCAACCACCCCGCGCACTCCCCATGCCCTGGGTAATTGGTGTAGTGGCAATTATGTCATGCAGTATCCATGTTGAGAAGAACGTTCAGTGCCATAATGACTACAGTGGCATTACTGAGTGTTTCTTAAGCTTTCTTGCATGGATAGATCAAAACTTTTATAGTTGAGGCACATGCCTTTCGTTTCAATGGCCTTTTACAGCAAACAGTTACTATGGAAAAGGAAATAATGGAATACTATAATTGGGGTTTTCGTCTCCCACTGCAGATAACTTATAATTGCAAATTGTGGTTTGGTCATGAAGTTACCACAGCTACTTCCCTAGGGCTTGCACATGCTCCCAAACGAACTGGATGGGATTTCTCCTTGTCAAACGTTCAGTAACCTGCAGGGTGAGCAAGGCTCTGGGTGCATTTTGATGTCTAACTGAGGGCTAGTATTGTACATCTTTGAAATCTTTCATTCCCTATTCTGTTTTATTTGGCTTTTCTTCTAAAACTGTGAGCAGTAGCACGTCCTACCCTTTCTCAGCTTTCCAAAAGTTCCTTGAGTTCCCTTCTCTTTTCTTCTTACTTTACCTAATGTTCTCTTCCTTCTTTCCTTCCTCCCCCCCCACCCCCAATTTTGATCCCTTCTTAGCATATTTCATCATAATTAAACTATAATATATAATTCATCATTCTATGCCAAACCATGAAT
>NW_008824934.1:186231-203284 GCF_000699105.1 Pygoscelis adeliae | reverse complement strand
GCGGCGGGATTTGAACAAATAAAAGGTTGTATTTTGCATGGAAACTTGGCAGGCTTTCATGTGCCAGCTTCCAGACACAACTAATACCGGGCTTATTTTCCACAGGGGGGTGATTTAAAGAAATATGCCTCTTGCTAGAAATACTAAACTTATTTTCTTCTTGTTACTCCTTCTCCTTTACCACCTTCAAAATCGTGTATTTTGCAACAGATTACTTTTACTAACATTCCTCTTGTATCTAAGGATAATAGCCAGTGGAAAGAGCTCTTTCCTGTTGCTCTTTTTTCTGTGTGTGCAAATAGTGATAGTGCTTTGCAATTCTATCTATGGATCTCAGAACACTTTGCAAATATGCGTTAATTACAGACTCGTGATGGGTGGTCTTGAAATGTTACTGCAATGAACAGAAAAATAATGGTAACGCCATCCAGGGCATGACTCTACTCTCATTTTTAAGCCCTGTTCATAGTACGGACTTCAACTATTATTGTATACTACCCAGAACTTGTCCTCTTACTCTGGTGAATAGCTTCTTAAGACAGAAATGTTAGTCCTGTCACAGTTGGATGTGGTACATCTGTACCACATATACCAACTGTATATACTCTACAGCCTGTCAGTATTAGCATTCATAATACATAATTTTACTTTTCTGATTCTTAAGGTGCTGTAGTATAAAATACAACATATTGTTGTTTCAGATCTTTGTTTTTCTCTGTTGGTCTCCCATAACTCTGAAACGGCTTGGTTTAAAAATGTTTTGCAGGCCCGTTACGTATTTCCTTTCATTGAAGGTGGGAAAATGTCCAGCCAATGACTGATGTTTTTTTGGAACTTGTTCAGACATTTTACTTAGCTGGGATGGAGAGGGTTCTTACATTTGAATCTGATCCAGCATTCCCTGTGCTGCAGAGCTCCTGCTGGATTCTTACTGACTTTTTGCTCTTAAATTTATAAAGAAAAAAGAGACAAAAAAATCAGCAAAAAGGACAGCAGACCTGAAATATTTCAGTTGATTCTGTGTTGAAGCTGAAATTTAAAACTTCAGAACAGGTAGATTTCCACTTTCTGTCTTCCTTTTTCCCATTGTCCTGCTGCACTGCCTGGATTCCTGTGCGTTGCTTGGGGTTTTCTTCTGCAGCACAACGCTAGCTGGTCAGGTGATTTAAATATGAGCAGTCAATGTTAGTGGACAATTCCTTCTATGAAGTTTTCAGTGAAAGTTAGAAAACTTCCCAAGTTAATGATTTCTGAGGACCTTGTTAAGCCGTATTCTGAAGCTTATGTTAAGTGCTAAGCCTGAATTGGGACCTCATTCCAGGAAAAAGAGATGTGAACATCCCTGAGGTAGTTTGGGACAGGTGTGTCCCAGAAGAAGCAGATTTTCAACAGCATAGCAAAAATGACGGCAAAAACCCTCCTGATATCTTTGCAGAATGGGGTTTGGAAAAATGACTTAGAATGCAGGCCTGGTTGCATCCTTAATGCTGGAGCAGCTTTCAAGCAGCTCTATAATTTGGAATGTGAGTGACGTCAGTTCTTCTGGCCATCTGGTTAGAAAATCTAGTTGTAACTGAAAATATCCAGCCCTTTTTTCTCCATTGCTAGGTGGTGACTACACACTTATGTAATTTAACAGCTCAAATTCTTTTCCATTCTGGTGATCTCTTCACAAAGTCGTAACAGAGTGGATGCTACTGAAAGGATATCATCAACCTATTCAACATTAGCAATTTGTTGGCTGAAGGGTAACCACTTCAGAGGAAAGTAGAAGGCTGGGGGTTATAAGATGCGATTCTGTTTATTCTGGTACTAGTTTGCTATGTGACCTTGGGCAAGTACATTCCCATTTTTCTACCTCAGTTTCCCCCACTTACTAAATGGTGATAATGACACTTCCTATCTTACAGGCATTGTTAGGATCTAATGAGTCATGCTATGAAACACTTAGAAAGGCAGCAAAGTATTGTTATAATTATTGCCTGCAGTGTTCTGCTCATTCCCTACTTTTTTTTTCCCCTTTTTTTTCTGCTCAGCACGTCCAAACATTCCATTTTAATGCTGTTCTTTAAATACTTTTAGGGCCTCACTGCTCCTTCTGCAGAGGTTGTAGACTGGATTATAAAATTGTATTGATGAAAAATAGGCATGAAAATGCAACACTGATAGCATATGAAAAATAAGGGGATGCAAAACCGTCAGCCATTTCGTAAAGCCTTTTTAATGGCAAAACTAAGAAAAGCCCAGGAACAGGTTGTAAACTAAGAAACTGTAAACATAGCCATACAAACTTAATATAAAATCTTCCTTTTTTATTTACTCAGATTCCTAGTAAATAAATTTTCCAAGCAGAATAACCACAACACCCTGTGTTTCATTTTTATGTTTAGTGTTTCCTCTAATTCTTGATGGAAAAGTTAAATCTTTTTGTATTACTGATCCTTAATGGCAGCAGAATCCTGAACCAAGCATCCCTTTACTTCCCTCCACTACACCAGCTCAGTCCAGTCATCTAGCTGAAATGCCAGATATTGTTAGTGACCATGAAGAGAGAATTGATATCACTAGAGAAAAGTATGATAGAGAATTTGCCATGGAGGAGCTGAAGTTTTAGGATCTAGGGGGGAAAAAAGGGCCTTTCTGCATATTCTCTTTAGATTCTCAGGTGATGCATATTAAAATTTAACATGGAATGGAAGGAACTCCATTTTATTATTCCAAAGGAGTGTGTGAAGGGGACAGCATTAAAAAACAAATGATAAATAAAATAGAAAACAACTTGCTCAATGGAGGTAAGAAATGATCACATTGTTCTGCCCCCTCCCCTTTTTTTAAAGTAAACAAACTCTGTGTTGAGGTAGAGGGATTTAGAAATGAAGAATGGTATGCAAAATCAGTCAGCAGATCTAATCAGTCAGCAGATCTACTAAAGGAATAACAGGCACACAAACACATTACTGCAGGTAAGCTGGGATTTGAACTTGCCATACACTAGCTACTTTGATAAAAGACTTTAAACTTCTGTAAATACATGGTAGCTCACCCTTTAGTGGTGAAGGGAAAGCTGTATCACTGAGTGGAAAGCTACCCAAGGTTTACTCTGGCTTTACAGGAATCTATGTCTATTGCTGTAGAGGAGCTCAAGTACTGTATATTTGCTTCCTGACATACTTGCTTATGTGCCACCACTCCTGTGCTCTTAAGAAATAAATTAGAAGGATCAGTTGTCAGTGAATAAATAACAAAGAGAAAAACTCCCAGTCTTAAGGAAGGTTGTGATAGGCAGGAAATAGCCTCATTTGTATAATATCAAAAACATTCATTATACAATAATCCTTTTTTTTTTTTTTTCTTCCCTGAAACCTTTTCCACCTGTCATGCATAGATGAAAACTTTAAATGACTACTCAGCTGGCCATAGCACCCGCTACTGTGGAACAATACATCTTTGTATTGCATCTCTTGTTATAATGCACCATTTTGTGCATTAATACTGAGTTGGAGCTCTAGAGCATACATTTATTTTCCTAAAGCACTAGAAAGAGTGATTTCATATTAGGGGGGAAAAAAGGAGTGGGAATTACTCAGTGGTTAAGTTTAATTGTTCTGAATCCTTACAGTGTTTCATGAGAAAATGTACTGAGGAGATGTGCAGTATAGTGGGAAATGTGATGGAAAGGTATAATTTGACCACCTACCACTAGCAGCTGAAAAGTAACGCATGCCTATCAGGATTAATCACTATTTCATTATTGAAAATACCTTCTTTTTCACTCCTGCAATCCGTCATGATGGGCTCTAGGCATCAGAAGGTGTTTGCTTGAGGTAAATAGGAGTTACAGTCCAATTCTGTGCCTGTGAGGTACACAAGAGCACCTTTTGTTTGGTGCAATTTTGGAGTCTTTTGCTGTGGAAACTGCCTCGGTAGAAGAATGGGGAAAAGGACTGGAAGGGCAGGCCCCACCCGTCGCAGAACAGCGTCACATCTCTAGACAGTTTATGGGCCCCCCTGTCTAGTCATTTACCTCCAACTGAACTCTGGCGATGGACGTGGCCAAGTGTTTCATTTGGACAAGAAAAAAAGAGCATTATTGAAAGGGACTGACCTTTCCATCACCCTGTTCTGTCGTCATGGTGCTTTTATAGCATTTCTCTCGACCAACCCCTTCCCTTTTCTAAACCACAATAATTCCCCTCCTCCTCTCAGTCTGTCCTCCCAGGAGACTTGGTGGTTTCTCTTTATTTTCACAGACACCTGCACTGCTGCACTCATCCCCTAAAATCCTGTGAGCTTCTGGCAGAAGCTAAAATAATCAGCTTTGGTCCATCAGCAAAGCTTGGAGACACTGGGTTTCCCTCTCTTCTGGGTACACACACAGTGCCTTGCTGAGCAGGCTTAGGAGAGAGACCAAGACCAAATGAGCCTTGGAAATTGATTTCCTCTTTTGCTCTGAGAAGAGTAGCTGAGGGTATTTTGCATGGCACTTGCGCTACTGGAGCATTTGTTTTATAGATAGAGTGGCTTTTAGTTTATAGAGCAGGGAGTCTGGTGCTTTTCCTCTGATCTAAAATCCATTTTGGTAGTGGGAAATAATCCTGTTGAGCCCAGCAGTCTTTTTCAAAATTGACTGTTAACTGTATTAAGGCACAAGGCTGTCAGCACTGATGTAATAATTCAGGCAGAGCAGATCTATTCTGGACACCTGTCTGTAGGTAGGCGATGGATAGAGAATGTGTGGCCATGGTAAATGTGTTTGTTACTCTGAGCGAAAAGTCAAGGCTGAAAATGAGATTACTTGTTTTCCTTAAGCACATACTAAATGTATTTTTGTCAGTACAGTAGTAACAGTGAAAATTTCAATTTATTATTTTTCATTTTTATTTTCCTTACAAAAATTCCTAGCCAATCTAGAAATTTAATAGTTTTTGTTTAAAATTACAGATTTACAAAATATTTGGAAAGGTGGTGTGTTTCTATGAATTTGTATTGATATACACAAAGTATGCAAACTGCACCAAGTAGCACGTTAGCCATCTTCAGGGGAAACCGAGGTGCATTGGGCATGGTAATTTGCATTAAAGAGTTTTGGTTGTTACTGGGTTCCAGGGGTTATTCTATATTCTGCGTGCAACAATTTTACCTGTCATGCTTCAGTATATTTTGTGCAGTCGGGACATTTTGTGCATATTTGTTCTGACTGTGGTCACCTATTCTGTACCTACTGTACCTCCTGGGTTTCACACAGACCCAACAGGAGTGTGTGCATAATTCCAGGTCATCCTTTGTATTGTTGTTCTTATTATTGTATGTACATTCAGTGTTTACAATACTGGAAAACACTGCGAGCACAACTTTTGGAGACCTAGCCTTCTAGATGCAACCCCTTTCTCAGTTGCCCTGATTCTTCCTACATACCTGACACTAATGATGTCCATTCTGAGCAAGCAGGGTGGTGGGAGAGCTCAGGGTTCAAACTCCCCATAACTTTGCTATGACTGAGTGGTGCTAGCACTGTGGAACTTTCCTGTTGGAATCTCGCGTGAATTTAGGATGGAATTGAAACTTTCAGTTCACGCAAGATTTAAGTCAAGACACAGGCTCAGAGAGGTGGATGTTTAAATACTGGTCACATCTTTCTGTCTGAGAACCTGGCATACCTGCGGTAAAGTAAAAAGTGCAATGAAAGCATCATGCTTGTGCGTTCCTTAAACAAAGATTCATCTCTGCGCAAAAACTGGATTTTGTTCAACTTTAATGAACGTTAGAATTCAGTACTATACAGCTGATACTGTACTTGGGCTGGAATACTCAGTTGACAGTTCTGTACAGTGCCTATTTGACCATTTGAAACATTTCTATTTAAAATCAAGTATGATGCTGCAATCATAAGAAGGGGTTAATTTTGTTCAGTCACTCAGGTGAAACCTTGACTGGTAAGACAGCTATGTCCTTGCCCAGGTTGTGTCTGCTATTTTTATTTTGCACCTCTGAATTTTAATCTTTGTAGTAATCATACTTACTAGGCATGAGGCTTGAATATAAGCCAATAAAAAGAAGAAAGAAGACAAACTGCTGCCAGGTTATTCCAGCAGCCATGTAGCTGGCATGTAGCTGGCTTATTGATGAACCATGGGCTCTAAGCCAAGTTTCCCTAGCCTCTAAAAGATCTGGGGGGTGGGTGGAGGGGATAGAAGAGGGGTGGTGCTTGCAGTGTGCAGGAAAGAGCCAGACAGAAAAATTGATTGTTACTTTAATGTGATCTGACATAAGAGAAAGTGGAAGTAGAGGACAGAGAAAAACTGCAACCTCAGCACTACATTAGAAGCACTTTGACTTTATCGAATATATTGGAGTCCTCTTTCTCTCCCAGAGACAAATTTGTAGAATCCTTTCTAGGGAAAAAGAAAACAAGGGAGTGAGTGTGTGTAGTTCAGTTGCACAGTGGTCCTACTAGGACTGTATGTACAAAGGTGACATTAGTCAGACTGTTGATGATTCCTGCAGAATTGTAACCTCCTCTTAATAATGCTGTAAATAAATCTGTCAGAATGGGTAAAATCACAGCTATAGCAGGTAAAATGATGCAGGCATGCGGTTGGAGTGGTAAAAACCTTCAAAACTGTGTAACTTGTGTATGACAGCTAAACCACTTCTACACAATAACTTAGTTTATTTGTGATCTGCATTTTGGGTGCAGTTTCAGGCATTTACAGGTGAAACATCTTTGCCAGCAGGAAGTACCTGTTTACTACCCCAAGGGCTTTTTGTATATTGGGAGAAATGTACATCAGTTTCTTTGCTGTTCTGAACCAGAAAATTATTTTTGTCCTACTGAAAAATGTAATAATTAAAAGAGAGCCATTCATTAAAATAATTCTTTAGCCTCATTATTTCATGTGGAGGAGAAAACACCACAAAAAAGAATTTGACTTATGCATGAGGCATGAAAGTGTTGTCTAAGATGTTAACAAATCTTGGTCAGCTGACACAAGTGAGCTGTGAGAAAAGATGCTTAAACATTGCCCCTTTAAACAGGGACCAGTCTTGTAGAGGGTTTCGACCAGATTTTCGAGGCTATTTAGACACTTATTTCTCTCTGTGGAAGTCTTGTCCATGAACCTGAATAAACTTAGGAAAGTTACTGGTTGCCTACAGCGTAGGTGTCTAAGACTGTGCTAACTGATAGATTATCTGATATGTTTGAAAGCATCAACTTTAGGATGAATTGCAGTCTAAAAGTGCCTTTCTGTTGACTGCAAGGGAATCTAGACAACTGACTCAAATGTAGACAACTCCATTGTAAACATCTAAAAGCAGATGATGTCTCACGGTGAACCTGATTTTAAATAGCCATTTTCTGCATATAACTACTCAGGTTAGAACTTGGCACATAAACTTACTGTTCGAGAACATAGTGAAAAGATCTGTCATACTGGATCAGGCTACAGATATGTTTGGTACAGCATCTTACAGTGAGATGTGTCAGGAAAAGGAGCAAAAAAAGAGCAACTCTTGGGGAATGTCCAGTTTTGGAGAACATTAATGTAGGATAACTTAAATGTTCTTTTTAATTCAATTTGTTCAGAGTGATAAACTGAGATATTTGGAGTTGTTGGGAGTTTCCACAACTATGTCCTGCAATCATTTTCTGTGACTATTTGGAAGTTGCAGAAAAAGGTTTGAAAACTGAATGCTGAACATGTAGAAGACAAAACTCATGAGCTCCATCTTGAATTGTTTCCCAGCTGGAATTAGTGGTGCTTAACCCTATTAAAGAATTAGGAAAATTAGGTTCTTTGGGTTTTGTTTTCTATAAAAACATTAGTCTCGTTTCTGTAGTGCCTTTTATTTGAAAATCTCAAACTCCTTTAGAAATTCTGATACTGTTTACACTAATGTAGTTTAATGAAACATATGCATTATTTGATTTACCTAAAGCCATTCAAATAACATCAGTAGCAGAGCCAGGAATAAAATACAGTAATCCTGACCTTCAGGCCTTTGTAACTATTACCCTTGCCCTAAAGCAGATAAACAGATCATTCTCCAAGCGTCAGAAGGGGGAGGAGGGGGGTGTTCTCTTCTTCTGTTTTAATATTTTTTTTCTGTGAAAACAAGAAAGTTACTGGAAATATCCATGAGAAGGGCATGTGCCCTTCACGTTAGCGAGAGTGAGATGAAGGTAGCTAGAACCAGTGAATTCTGCACAAAACCTAGGTCTGTGACCCTAAATTTAAAAAACAAATGTGCCTGGTTTAATTCAGTGGATCTTAAAATTAGGCTATTGGCATTTATTTATTCAATGTCCTTGTTCACTCCTAGCAGTGCTTGAGGACCACTTCATCACCCCTTGTTAGGAATTTTGGTTTTAGACTGATATGCAAACTAAAGAAATGGACTATAAAAAGAGTGAAGTTGAGGTTTTGGGGTTTTGGTGGGATTTTTGTCCAGCTTTAATATTAATTATTATTAAAAAGGGGAAGAAAGAACACATTAACATGAATGCTTTCCCAGCCATCTAACAGCTACCCCAACTTGCATTCCACATGGGTCCTGTTAGCTCTACAATGACTACTGCTAACAGCACATGATTTTAGTATCTAATCCTATTAGTCATGACCCAAATCAGCTTTAAAATGGTTAAACGCAGAGAAGAGGAGTAGGAGTAGAGTGTCAAGAATAGCTTGGAAGAAGATGTTATCCCACATACCAAGGAGTTGGTATCTCAAAGGTGTCACAGTGATGGAAGTGAGGAGAGGACTAAACTGCCAAGTAGGCTTACCAAACAAACACTGACTTCCAAAGGAGCATGCCCTTCTCCATTAATTGAAAATATCCCTTGGTACTCCTGATGCAGAGCTTCCATGAAGTTCAGGAGAAGCTGTTCTTGTTCTACATCTTTGAAAATAATACCCATCAAAACTGCCAGTGATTTCTCATGTTTAGAGAATAGGATCAGGAGCCAGAATCCAGCAGCCTTCATCCTTAGCTCTGGCATTCACTGGAGTGAGTCACTTGGCCTGCTTTTGTTGTGCAGGATGAAGATGGGAACAGGGCTCATGCATTTGATGGCACAGATTGTTGGCTCTTCATACAGGTCATGATTGAAGTTGCTGTAAAATTAGGCCTAATTTCTGAAATTAATTGTCACTTAAAAAGCATTTTTGGCCTTAATGTTTGGTTCACTCTGTATAAAGCTGTGGAAATGCTGCTCCATTTACATTTTTTATACTCCTGTTTCTCACCACTCTAAACATGCTATCGTGCTGTCTTTGGATGGATGAAAAGAACCACAGACCTACAAAGTAGCAAGTGGAAAACTGTAGGAAAGAATGTCAAGAGCACTGACAGGGTCTGAGGTAGCTGTTCTGGAAATTTACAGTGTATGTGTTGGAGTAAAGTGAGTGTCAGAAAACCCTCCTTCAAGGATGTCTTGATGGTGTTAATGCATTCACATTAAGTGCAGCCCTTAATTCATTTGCATATCTTAGTTTCTTGGTACTTACCAATAGCTTTGCACCCTATCTAGAGGAAAGGTGACCCAGAAGGTAGCAAATTTTCAAGGTATTTTAAAAGCGCACAGTTGCCAGAGATAGATATTGCTTCACTTCTCATTCTAGAGGGGAATGGGGGAGGGCTTAATGTTGCAGCTATCCCTTTAAGGATTGTGGTTATAGTCCATGTTTTAATCGCTACTTTGATCTGATTAAATCTTCAGCCACAGAGAAATCAGCTTAGAGACACATGTCTCCTGTTGAACCTGAGAGCAACAGCAGTTCAGAAAACCAAGCCAAGCCAAACACCATTAGAAAAAAATAAAAGCTTTAGCTCTCACAAATAGTATGGTGATGTTGTAAATCACATAGCACTGCTTTACAACAGGATATTTCAAGTCTACTGATGCTGGATATCCAAAATGAAAATCACCTAACTATACTGTGGTTTCATCTCCTGTGCAAACATATTAAACCTGTCCTGAACACAAAATGCAACCTTCTGGATTTTGTTGGGTTTTTATTCTTGTGCTTTCTGCCTCTTAATATCGTGTCAGGAATCAGGTATGTGTAGGATGGAGAAAGGGGAGGAGTTATCATGCTTTGCCTGGGAGTTGGGGATCAAATGAAGTTTTAATCTTCTTTTAATCTGTCTTCCTTCTTACTACGCTCAATACCCTTTCAAGATGTTACTCAAATCCATACATGGGTCCTTTACCAAGATTATAACACAGGAAATATTCCATTAAACAATTCTGATGGCACCCAACAAAAATCCTTAATCTGTGAATCAATATTAAAGCTGTATGGAGAAAAAAAAGGGGGGGAAACCCCACTTATTTGAAAAGAGAAATGTTTTAAATGCCTTTCAGCAGGCTGTGTGTTCATCCTTACTACTAGGCAAGGAACGTCTACCACTAACTGGTAATCCTAAATTAAAGTTACTACATTTTTTTACATTGTTTCACCTGATCTTTTGAGTTAGCAGGGCTACAACGGTTTCATCCTAGAATGAAAATTAAGACTTGTTTCTCTCCAAACTCACATGCAGTAGGAGTCAGGATAGGTGAGTCTCGGTTATAAAAATTCTGCAAGAAAATTCAGTCTTTTCTGCCTGTGTCTTTATCTGAAATTCTGAGGAAGCTGCATTTTGCAGTTAAGTCCTTATTTATGCTCTCACTTTAGCTCTACTAAGTCAGAACAGTTAGACTATACCATTATGTAAGGATTGCCATTTTAAAGCTCTTCTGCAAATTAATCAGCTTCACAGGATTCCTGGGTGACATAAGCACTAGTTTGATCAGGGTTAAGTGACTTGCCCAAGTCTGCAGTCAGGGCAGGTGAGGCAGGACAAGAATTATGTTTTACCATGGTGTCCAAAATTTTAACAAACCAATTTTTGGCCATTTTTGTTCACTAAACTTTGTGAACTGTTAACAAGCTCTGTTATACAAACAGAACGAGTGTCTCCACTAACCTTTTCCCCTCTTTGTAAAGTTTCTCAGTGATGACTAGAGCAACAGCGGTATTCCTGCCTGCAGGCAAAGCAGTGATTTTGACAGGTTTGTTAGTTGTCATGTCTTCTGCAGCATGGCATTAGCTTTGCCCTAGGAGAGAAACTCAACAGAGGAGAGGGATGTGAGAAAACTAAATTTCAAGGAACTGTCTCTGTTTTGAGCTGAGTTATACTACCTCTTGCTGAAGAACTTAAAGCCTCCAACTGCCTCCTTGGTCAACTGAAGGTAATTGGAAGAGGTGCATGTGAGTCAGATGCATAAATATGGGAGAGGTGGAGGTGTCACTTTTTTTTTTTTTTTTAATTATGAAGCTGCAGCGGCGAAAAGGCATGTACAAAACCAAACCCAGATCTGCCTAGAATACAGCCAGCCAGCTATTCTGGGAAGGCAACAGCTAACAAAAGACATGAGAAAGGCAAGAAGACAGAGGGCCCCAACCTATTGTTTCCCTTCTTCATTCCAAATAATCATGACTTCCATGACCTCCTGGCTTGTTCCCTCCAATGAGGATTTCAGGACAGCTGCTACCCTGAACAGCTGAGCCAGGCATTATTTGCTTGGTTTCCCGCAGTTCCTTCCTCCTACTTCAGCAGCAGCAGCAGTTGAAATTATAAACTTCACTCTCACAAAATTAATCTGTATTCTTTAATAAAGGTTTGGGATTCTATTTGGTATTTCAAATAAATTTTCCTTCCCTCCTCCTGAAATTTGCTGCTTTTCCTCCATTCCCTGTTCCACTTGCAGAATTTTGTTTCTGTACGATAATGGCTCAGCCTGTTTCTTACGGAAGTTGACTGAACTTGGCCTTGTTGAGAACAGGATTGCAAGTTTGTTGGAGAGAGTTTAGCAGAGGTGGTGAATTTGCAGCATAGTTCAGTTCTTTTCCCTCTTAAGCAGAAGCCTTGCTATCGTGGTTCGGAGAACCTGCCCAAATTTCTTGGAAAATAATCCTCAAGCCACATGTATGGGAGAGCTTAGATGACTGAGAAGGATTTTTGCCTTAATATGTTTGAGGCCTTTGAAGCTTTTGGCTGTTGCACCAGGTAAGTTTAGTTTTATATCTACCTAAAGGTGATAATTTTTGTTCCCATTGTTGGCTAGCAAGATTCTCCTCGAGATGAACTTTTATTTTTCTCAGCCTCGGTAGTGTTTCTTTAGGTGAAATGTCAACTTCCCTCTGATTCACGCTTTCTAAGCTAAATTTACACTATAGACAGTACAGTGCATTTATACCAGCAGACTGTTGTTTTTTTCCTTGGGGAGACAAAAATCTACCCTGTCTGGAGTCATCCCTCCACAAAACCCATCTTGTCCACTTTTGCTTGATTTCTGTATGGTACATTACCTTCTCAGGCCTCCTTCTGCCAGGTTGGTGCCTTGCACAGAGAGATGAATGATTTTCAGCCAGTTACACACCTTATCCAGCTGGGATAGTGACCAGTGTAATATTTCATTGCTCTATTTCCAGTGCAGGTCTTGGGGCTTCAACTGACACAGGTATATTCCATTAAACCTTCAAGTTAACCTGGGTTTTTTTTATGTCCAGTCTCAGAAAGATGGAACAGAGAGATCCTTAATATGAGATAGGTGAAGATTCAGGGATTGGAATTGGTGACATATAGTCTCATGGTTAAGCATGGAATAAAATAAATAAAAAGCATTAGCTGGAACATCTCTTCACCCCTATTGCTACCTTATAACAGTAAGAGCTGAACCATGACTTTGTCTGTCCAGGCTCTCCATTTTATGTTGGGTTGCACAAGTGAATGGGTGGTCAGTCTAATTTTGGATTTTTCTTTTGTGTTTGAGTTGTGCATTTTTTTCTTTTGGTGTTCAGTGCAACGAGCCACTTCAGTGTATGGTGGTTTGCAAATATATGAAGTCCTTACGCCAGTTTATTCTCACAGTTTTGTGTTTCTTTTATACATCCTTTAAACCAAGTAAAGCTCTGGCAGTGTAAGATTGGTTAAATTATCCTTATGGGGAACTTCAAAGATCAAAGCAAACTATAGGACTACCCATCTTCCAGTACTGGAGGACTGCATTGTTGTTTGATTCTTCGTGTCAGATGTGACTGACTGTGCTGGCATGATGAGTGACACTGGGATAGATTGCTTGGATTTTCATTATTAGTCTGTTACCTGCTGCATTTAAGTCAGATTCATGAAAGTTACACAGCAAGTAGTCTTATGGACTTGTTTCCTTTGGGGGGGGGGCGGTGGTGTTCATGGCAACATTGTAGAGAGAGAATAAAGAAAATTGTCTTCCAGAGCTACAGAAGAGAAGGAATTTCTCTTTGCAAGAAGCAAAATGGTTTTGGTCCTTTTTGGAAGATGCCAGGCCATTTTTCCACACAGTCGTCTTCCTGATCTTCATCCTTGTCTCTCTGTAGTAACAATAAATGTGTATGCAGCAAGTGCAGGCATCTAACTTAATGCCTTAGTCTGGTGTATGTGGTGCACATACATATTGAATTGTCCAGGAATACACAATAGTACTGCAAAGACCAGCAGCACAGGACCTCATGCCCAAATTTGTTCTCTTGAAAATGATCAGTAGTTCTCTCCTTCCTTCCTTCCTTCCTTCCTTCCGCCCCCCCGCCCGCCCGCCCGCAAGGGAGCATGTGTCTGAATGCAGATGTTTGACATTTCTCATGCCACCCCACAGATCTAAGCCCTTCATCTATGTTATCACAATTTCCTGTACAGGACTCAGCCTATGGTTATTAAGTTCCCTTCTGTGCGTGATCCACCCTCACTTCAGCTTCTGTCATTAGACAGAGATTTCCTGTCCCTGTTCTAGATGGATACACGCCATCTCTTTCTCTGATACTTTTTTTTTTAGATTTGTTGCATACTGGATGTATGAAAACCACATTGAAGGTGGTTTCACTTCGCAGACCCTGTGAAGCTGTTTGTGTTACTGAGCAATTATGTTCCATTCGCACAAGTCTGATCTTCTTCCTTCTGCTCATACTGATGGTATGGTGTTTGCTTTCATGGAGTGAGGGCCTGATTCAGTCTTTTACTTGACCCAAGACTTTTGGGTCAGGCACTTACTGCTAATTTATACCACAGCTTTGGCAAAAATACAGCACAGTTCTCTTCCCAGAATATGGGAGGCAACAAACCTATGCTTATGTAAGGTTTTGCTTGCTTCATTTTGGCTAGGCTGCTCATGATGGTTTTTAACATAAATACTTCTTAAGTCTTGTGTGTTTCAATCGCTGCGTTATAGGCTTCGTTAGAGAAGTTCAACTCACAACTGGTTTTGAGGCGTCAAAGTTTCAGACAAAACAAGAAAATAAAATATGAGACTTTGAAGTCATCACGGTATCAGGGCTGAATTTCAATTCTGTGTTGATTCCCATGATGCATTTGATGCAGCGTCAGTGTTGTGATACCATAACTCCACGAGAAGAAAGAAAGGCAGACTTAGACTGGAAATCTTGCTTACTTTGCAGTTTTTAAGTCAGTTGTGTTGACAATAAGAAGAAAAAAAATCCATCCCATGGTTTAAGAAAAGGAAAGTGGGGGAAGGGAAGTTGGCGTTTATAGCTCCAGACTTTCTCTCAACTCCTTTCTTTGTATTTCTGATCTCAGGCTGCAGTCCAGACTCCATGGTGGTTTCTAATTAAACCCAAATTTTGAAGGTTCTGTAGAGTTCTCGTTGCCTACCAGGTCAAACTGAATCTGGTTTCTATCAATGAATATTTCAGTTCAGTTACCCCTTGAGGAAGTATGGGAACAGACAGTCCATTCATATTGAACAGATGACCGAGGCTTAAAAAAACCCTTTTTGTCTATTAAGCTTATGGCTAAGATATTATGAAAACGGCTTAATAATGTGCCCTAACATTTATACCACACTATTTTCTTACTTTAATTTTCCAGGCAATTAAAAATAATTGAAAGTTACTGCCAAACCCCCTGAAGATATACTTTTTCTTTCAAATAAGCTTATTTTCATACTTGTGAGGTCACCAGATATTTATTTGGCTATCTTTATAGGGGTCAGGCACATTACACACACAGAATGGGGATGTGGAATAGAACTCGCATTGTAACAAGAAAGTGAGAAGTAAGAGCAAAAAACCAGTACATGTCATGCCCGGTGGGTGTTCATATTTATTATTTGGGCACGACAAACACAACTCATTATACATATACCAACTGAGGCCTAAATTCTGCAATTCACTTATGTACTAAAAGTTAAATCTGTGTTTAAAGCCTATTAATTTTGAATAGATGTAAACAAAAGTTTGAATGCTTTGTCAGGTATGAAGGCTGAACTGGGGCCCGCAAGTACCTCAAGGGGGATACTCAACTGAGTAAGGTCCAGTCTTGTGTGGCAGTTTGCTCCAGTGGGCCCTTTTGGGGTGATGTTCACATTCAAACGTCCCTAGGAGTCTCTGTGGCAATGAGAAGAAATGCAGCGGGGAGAGAAAGCAGGAATTACATTGGTAGGTACAGACTGTATATAGTAAAACCTCTCTAATCTTCTCTCCTATTAATAGAGTTGTAGCAGAGACAACCCATGTGGCTGCGCAGTCACGCTGCACTGTAATATTGCTTAGCCAGTTCTCTCCCTAAAGGCTTAAAATCTATCACGTTACACAAGAACTGAAAGGCTTCTAGTGTCCCAGATTTCCCCCTCCTGTCCATCCCATTCCCCTTCCAGTTTTCCCTTCAAATTATCCTTTGCTGCCTCATTTGATGTTATACAAAATAGTTTTTTTGAAATATGTTGTGTAACACTCTCTATACATATTCACATACATTCTGTGGGCATTTCCTCTTAGATCTCTTACCTGTAGACAAAAGGTGAGTTTACGTTGGGAAAAAAGAAAAAACGGGTGGGCTTTTTGTCAAAATTTTTTATGTTGAATGAGAGAGTTTGCTAAAGGCTTCTTTAGTATTGGTGTTCATGTTGATCGTCCCAGTGTAGGGGGTAATATTTTGCTCAGTTTTTTTAATTTTTTTTGTAACTGTTGCAAATGTTTCTCTTTTCTCAATGTTACTAGCCCTTTTGAAGGACAAAAGTCCTCTTCTAAGTGTATCACTCCTGCATGGTAAATGTCCTAGCTAAAATTAGTTCTATTTAGGCAAGTCACTCACTGGAACGTAAAAGGTTCTTCCAAAGCAAACCCTTTCTGACAGAGGAGGACTGATTTGCTGCATGGGTTTGCCGGAAAGAGTAAACTAAAGGGCCCTCTCCTCTCCTTCATTCCTCCTCCTCCCTCCCTCCCCTCTTAAACCACCTCCCACATCCCCTGCCCTTAACTCAGTGTCTGGTGGAAAGAGCATGTGATGCTTATTTCTAAAGGCAGCAAAATAAGCTTTGAAAGTCTAAGGCTGTAATTGGTTGTCTGCCTTTATCCTTGGAGCTCTGGGAAGGTTTCAGAAGTAATAACTTACTTAAAGTAGAGAGCTTCTTGTGACTTGCTTAGAATTGTAGAGCACATTAGTTGTCGGGTGCTTAAGGAAGCATCTGCCTGTCTGTAGCTTTCAAAACATTTTGTAAGCAAAGAATTTAGGTTTTTCCTGTCTTCTATATATGGATAGTGAGAAGTTACTCGTCAAAAAGTGTGTTCTTACAGAAATGGCCTGCCTTGACTGAAAAGATAGGAAGGAAAAACAAGTTCCTTTTAATGAGATTAAATTTGCTCAGTATCTTGCTTAAAGCTATTGGCACCTAAAATATCCTTAACTATATGGTTGCTACTCTTCTCCTTCGGTCAAAAATGTAGTCATCTTTTGATAAAAAGGCTCAAGGTGGTAGTTTCCACTAGAACGGGATAGATAACTGAGGCCTTGCACCGTTTTGTTTCACTGGGACTAGGGGTTTTCCATTGCACTGTCTTTTAACCTTAATAGGATTTGTAACTATTAATCCACGATCAATGTATTGACAGTATACTTTCACTGATACATATTTAAAGCAGTCTTGGGTTTAAAAACTGCATTGTCCATTGGTTAGAACAGAAAATTCAGACTCACTGGTGATGCATTATATTCAGTCAGTGACTGTGAGTATATTTGA
>NW_008824934.1:134457-186220 GCF_000699105.1 Pygoscelis adeliae | reverse complement strand
CTACACCTTGTTGTACCTGGGCTTCAAAGCAAAGAGCCTGGCTCCCAGTCCTGTCATGAGACACGTAGACCGTATCTTCCAGAATAGTCTCAAGCTCTCCTGTAGTCATCTCAAGTAAATTAAGTGCAAGTGAAAAATAAATGTACCACAGCCCTAGGGCAGTGCTGCCTTTCTGCAGCCTTGAGGATCCCAATTGTTTCATAGAGTATTTATTCTAGTGTATTGTTGATTACCAAAATGATACTACAACCAAACTAGATCTGCTGATAAAATGCATTTTCATTAAGTATGGGTGGGGATGCCGAGCAGGTTGTCAGAAAGAGCCCTATAAATAAATTCAGGTAAGTATGGATCACAGCGCAGACAAGTGGGGTTGTATTTGCTATGCTCCACTGGCTCTGCAGACTTTGAAGTAATTCATCATGATGTCCTTAGACTGTTGTCCCTGGTTTAGGCTGACAAAAGACTGTTCCATCGCCTTCACCCCTCAGTGTCACATGCTTACACACATGTGCCAGGCTTTTGGCAAAGTTCTTGAAAGAAAACCAACCTGCCACAAATGTCAGATTAGGTGTTGAGAGGAAGGGTGGGGCGAGGACTGAAGGCCTTATTTTTCAACTGAATTGTGAGACATTGTTAAATATACGCTGCTTATCAACTTTGCTATTTTATATGCTATTTTCTTTTCCTGCCATAATTACTCTGATTTAAAACTAAGCACAGACCTTTGAGCTTTGTCTTAAAAATGGCACAGTCAATTAAATATACAAAATTATTCAAGAAACCATAGATCTGGTAACTATCCATAAAGTTGATCCATAAGATCTTGATCATATTTTTGCCTGATGTGCACTGCTGTAAGAGTGGTAGGGTTTTGGATTAACATCAAGGTGCCTAATGAAGTTTTGGCACAGAAGACTATAGGTGGGAGACAGTTGCCCTGACAGCTCACCATTGCGATTGTTAACTGCACTGAAGGTGTCATGGCTTCAGACATACACAGTTCTTGGACTTGTCTGGGAGAAACCAAATATGTTGTCATAGATGTGCTGTGAAGACACAGATTCTAGGAGGGTGGGACTTTGTAACTGAGTGGTAAAATAATATGTCACCCTAATAGTCATAAAACCTGTGAGTATGGCTTGTGTTTGGGAAAGATGCCAAAGTAAGAGAGATGAAAGTCAGATGAACCCAAGAGGAAGAAGTTCTGAAGAGCAAAAAGGTCTCCGTTAACAAATGTCTGTCCTTGTAATTAAAAAAAAAAAAGGTAGGGTGCTGGTAGCTTTATAGTTGCATCAGCCTATTGAATCCAGGGCAGATTCTGTGCCCTAGGAAGCTCTGCAGGCACAAGAGGAGTTGGGGAAGAACCCAAATCAGGGCAGTCAAGAGCTTGGCAGCTGCCTGCCCAGGTACTGCAGGAGAGTTTGACAAAAGAGCACCAAAAGCCCATCTGTGTTCCATCAATTTAGAGCCCCCTCTCCCCTTTCCTGGCTTCATAAACTGTCTGGCTGCTGAAGTTCATTATGCATTAGTTGGTACTTGGGGAAGAACACCATGCCTGGTAGAGAGCTGATACTAGTGGAAATCACAAGGGGAATACTTGTCCTTTTATGTAACATTTGAAACTAAAATGAGATTCTTGGCTGGCAGAGTGGACATGTCTCCACAATACAGGAACTGATGCCTTGGAGAGAGTTTGAAGCTGGAACTTAAGTGCAGTTACAGCAAGAGAGCCTGGTTTCATTTCAAAGAAAATGTGAGGAGAAAATTTTGACCGCAAACAGCTTTTTAATTACCAGAACCGTGACCCCACAAACAATTTAGCAAAGATTGGGCAAAGCAAATCTGTTCATAGAAGAAACTTTGATTTTCTTTGATGAATCTGATGGCATAACTTCCCTCAGCTTCAGTTACAACAGGAGCCGAGCCCTTCGTTGCTTCCAACTGCCAAACCTGCGTTCTGTTTTCCTGGAACACCCATGCACGTGTGTGTGCAGGCACATAATGCCTGCTTCATTTGTTTTCCTCAGTCAGTTGCACTCTCCTTCCCTTCATATTGACAGGGCATCAGAGAGTTCTCAGGCAACTGTTGCCAATAAAAACGATCAAAGGAAAAGGGGCCATTCTTTCTTCTTAGCCCCTCTGACCTGGTTTATACTGGTCTCGATCACTGGCTCTACTCAACCAGTGGGAAGTGTGAGTTGAACTTTTTCGTTTTGTTTTGTTTTAAACAGGGCAGGGAATTCTTTTCAAGCTGTAACTTTTAGTTTCCACTGGAAGGGCAGAACAGACTCTTAGCCAATGGAAAAGAGGCTTCCAGTTGCATCAGCCAAGAGCCAAAAAGCAAGTACATCATGTAACAAATAATCAGCTATCTTTTCAGATGTTTCTTTAAAAGAAAAATAAAAAAAATAAGGGGGATACTCTATCTGAGGGATTTAACACTGACATTGAGATAGCTGACAGCCACATTCGTGCATGGCTTTTACTTTGTTTCTGGCTTATTTTGGTTTTCCCATCTGTGCAGTGGGTATCATACTACGATGGTTTTGTGCTTCTTATGCTTGCCCATAGCAGAGGGATTACAACTAGAAGAATTGGAGAAGCAGAATCACTTTGAATGGGAAATACTGATTTTGTTGAGCAACTACTAAAGATTCATAGAATTTTGAGACTAGAAGAATGGCTATTAAAAAGTCAATGTTTGTAGAAGATTTGGAGAGTTTTAAGGATTTATAGGATCAGATCTGTATCAAAGAGTAGTTTTATATGATAGATTTACAAACAGAACAGTGAAATAAAAGAGTAATTGTTGAGATTGGAGATTAAACAGCTAATTGAACTGACTGAGAATTTTTTCTCAATGCAAGTTTCCAGGTAGCACTAGCTGCATCTTCATGCTAACCAAGCTTCACTAATACTGAACCCAGGAGAAAGTTAGCAAGTTGCAGTAAAGTCTCCACTGGCCCAGAAGAATCCCAGAAGGCTTACCAATCTTTGTGAAATAGAAAAGTGGTGAGATTATTTGCATTTCCTCCCTCCATTTCAAAATCAGGTTTCTGGATCTGGGGTTTATCTGGGAGGTTGTTGCTGTTTTTGGTATACCACAACTTACTAGAAATGCCTTACTGTTTGCTCCTTAGGATAAGTGCAGTCATCAGATGTCATCTGGCCTAATTTTCATACTAAAAGAATGAAAGGAAAGAAATGTTGAGACAGGAGAAAAAACTTTTTTCTTTCTTTTATGCTAGCCCAGAAACTTCGAAAATGGATGATGACTTATCCAGGGGCTATGTAGAGTGTTCTAGAAAATAATTTAAATTTGTCTTTCAAAATGAATTCATCAAAGGGTACGCTGTATTAATTTGCTTTACACTGAGATAGTGTCTGAAATAAAATAGTCCAGTCCCTTTTCACTTCTTCTGTTGTAAATTTTGGATGTGATTCCATAGAAATTAAAAGATTTTTGCACAGGTGTGAGGAAAAACTCAGTTCCCAATTTTTCAAGATGAACTTCCTGTACTACCATATGACTAAGACATTACCCCTTTACATAGCATTCTTTTAGACTAGCTGGGAAGTTGCATTTACATTGCTATTGGTGAAGTAAAATCAAGCCTTTGCACAACCAGAAGATCCCCTCTCAGGAAGAGACAAAGTGAGTCCTTGTAGGCTCATCAGTAGGAAGGGAGAGCAGGCTAGTTCCAGTGAGGTTTTCTTTCACAGCTCCTTTTTATGCCTGTGCATAACAGGCGCTCTCCGAAGCGCTCTCAACTGTGGTTTGTGAAGATTCCCCACAGGTCAGACTTGGGGGACACACTGGCAGCCAGCATGTGTGCTGTGAAGGCAAGAATAGAAAGCAAATACTTCCCGTAATCACACGTCCCAAAATGACAGGGTAAAATGAGTACTTATGCTTCCACCAGAGCAGTGAAAAATGGGAAGATGGAAAGTCTGGACTCTTGCCCAATGAAACCAAAATTGTAAAAAAGAAAAATAAACCAAATGCTACATACACTCCCTAGAACTGACACTGCAATGTGATGGTTTTTTTTCTCTTTTAAATGTGTACAGTAGACAAGCAGTAAATCTTCTTACAGCTCCGTAGAGCAGCATTATTTTTAGCGTTTTTTATTATCGAGACAACCCTTCATTGCTTTCAATCTGTAGTTGAATATATTTATTTTTTTAATCCATGTGAAAGTGCAGTCCTTATAAAGACCTCTAATACCTTATTAATCATTTCTGGACCACGTCACAAAGGGGCTTTAGGAAGCAAGTGTTCTATCCATTGATAGTTGACGTGCTTGTGAAGGCTTAAAGGATGCAGATAAAGGGCCCTTTTTCCCACATTGAAGATAACCTCTCATTTTGCATTTTTTTAGTTGGATTTTAACTAGAAATCTGAAAGAAGTCTTAAGACAACCAGAGGAGCACAGAGCGCACTCCATTCTCATGTGGTTCAGCCTGTTCTTAGATAGACTCAAGCCTGCGGTTCATAAAAGCATCCTGTGGAGAATTCGAAGTTCAGTTCCCAAGTTCAGGAACTGTGGTCTCGGTAACCTCCAGAAGTAGCTTTGAATACTTGTCACTGGTAAAGGTAATTTCTTCTGAAATGCCATTTTACAAGGCTGTGCAACATAATACCATCATTGTGCCAGCAGGAGTCTGAACCAGTCTTAGGGCTCTGAAGAAAAAAATTACATGGGTACTACTAGAGGAGGAGTTACCACATAGTGCCATGACTTCATTGTGCTTAAAGTAAGACTTTGCATCCTTTTCTTCCAAGTAAAAGTAGAAGATAAACCTCGTAGCACCCTTCAAAAATGGGTAAGTGATACTACCCATTTTATATCTACAGGTCAGCTGAGTTTAAGTAACTGGTCCACGGCCACACAAGCAAACAAGTAAAGCCATTTAGAATAGAACCTAAAAGTTCTGTTTTTCAGTTCCCACTTGTATTACTCAATGCGCTCTTCATGGAGTAGGAACAGAACTCATATACTCTGATTTCTCAGCAACGGTCTATGCAAATATTTTCTTGAGACTTTCCTAGGGCTCTTCAGGCATTACTAGTAGCATGAAATGCAGAGATTGGGGTAGTTGCTTAGATTTGCTTTTCATCACTGAGTAAGAAAAGCCATAAATTCCTATAGATAGATGCTTCCAGAGCTTCTCATACGTAGTTTATTTTATTGTGTAGTTGTGCAGGTAATGAGAATAATAATCTCCACAATTTTTTGTTCCCTTGCTGTGCTTCAACTCCCAACATTTCACTTTTTGTAGTACCTTTTCTGCAAGGAAACGTTAATAGAATATTAAAAGCTTTGTCCCAGTAATGGTTAGCAGCTAAGTTGCCAAGTCAAATAAGAAGCACTAGCAGCATTCTCATATGCTTCATTTGCAGATGCCATAACTGAATGCAGTGCAGTTGCCTGGAAAGGTAGTTCCAATCCATCTTTTTCACTGCGTATAGGGTTTTTTTGGCTATTGGATAAGTTTATTCTTACGAGCAAGCTAGTGTTGGTAAAATAAGCTTGGCAAAACCTGGAGAATAAACAGAGCATCTCAGCAGCATGACTCCTCCTGGTTTTTAATGTGCTTTTGCTCTGGTACAGCTTATGAGCTTTTGAAAATGTCATCCATCCTACCTAAGTTCTGACATAGAGGAACACCTCAGAAGGGTGAGAAAGATTGCTGACTAAACTCCCACTTGGTCCTTGACTTCCCCGAGTATGTTAAAATGATGCTGAGTTTTCCCAATAAGATGTGTACCTGTCCAGTCCATTCCTTGTAACTGAGCAAGGACCTAACGGATGGGTCTGTGTAAAGTAGCTAAGAAAAACAAGCCTGTTGCTGGCTGGCATGAATTTGCTAGAGACGGGTCTTCACTGCTCTGGAAAACTTGCGGTATCCATAAATTGAAATAGGTGAAAATCTTCAGGCACTTTTGTAATGTTTTTACTGGTGTATCTGTAGTGTCAGAGGGTTTTATTCTTGACACATCTTTTGAAGTAGAACAGAATTAGTGTTAGTTTCCTAGGGGAGAGTAGTGGAAATTATTTGCTTAGGATCTTATAAATCAATCAGTAGCAAAACCTGGAGTCACAAGCCCTTTTCTGTTTGTGTGTTCCACCCCTGTGTCCTCTACAGAATCATCTTTCCTATCCAGCTTACCTAAGGAGGGAAGTTTTATTGAGAACAGGTGTTAGGCTAGTCTTTCAGAATTTCCATGGCCTGTGGTGCAGATGTGTTCATCACCAACCAGGTCTTGCACCTATACCGCTCTCTATAGGACAGTTGCTGGTTTAGGTGTTTGCCTAAATTCCAGATTCCCTTGGATTAAATGAGTAAATGTGAGCTGAGATGGTCAGATGATAGTTTTTAACAGGAAAAACATATTAAATGACAACCAGATAATTTTTAATCAAAGGCTCACTAAGTTATTGGGAAGACCCTGCTCACCCAGTGGACCCTAAGTGAACCTCAAGTACAGACCAGTTGAGCCTGTGGTGCTGTACTACTGCAGCACAGACTGGATTGCAGCTTTAGTACTGAACATGGGCATTTGATGCTAGTGGTAGAATGTGCTCACTATCAGCTTTTTGCTCTTTCCATGTATTTTTAACTTCTGATGTCTGACACGTTTTGGGCCCAAGTAGTCTCTCTCTGGGGTTTCTCTATGCTTATATCAGACCGGTGTCTGGTTTTGTGGTTTGTGCCCCTAATAAGAAAGCTGCTTAATTTTCACACCCAGACGGAGTATCGGATGAGACAGGAAGCCCCACCCTTTCTCATGGTATAACTGACCTCAGCTCTTTGCATGAACTAGCAGCAGAAGCAGCAGCTTGAACAAAATGATAGTGTGCTATCTATAGATTTACAGCCCTTTTTTTTTTTATTTTGCCTACTCCGGTTATACATGCTTTTCTAGCTGCAGAGTTTTCAATGGAGATGTTTCTGATTTACACCTGAGTTAGGAATATGAAATTGAATTCTTCAGCCGCCCAGTATTTTCCCAATTAATTCTTTTAAGAGACTGAAATACAGATTTCTATGTGTTGGGGTAGCTTGATAGCATTTGGGGACATTAAATCTTTCATTTCTAAAGATGCCACGTAGGATGCCATAATTTCTGCTGGTACGGTATCCACGTTTCCAATCCATCTTTAAAAGGAGTGGACTGGGCCAGGGGACGGATTCCCCAGCCTCATCAAAGTATCTGCACAGAGCATGCTCTGTCCCTTTAACTGTCTAGCTGCTGAAGAACAGTCTGCTACGCCGAGGCGAATCAGTAGCCCCATGCAGTGTGGGTCACTGCACCTGCTCCCAGCCTGTCAGATGTTCTCAAAGCTGCAGTAGCTACTGCAGCACCAGGCTGGCACTGCATCGCTGAATTTGAAGAGCAGAGAAGCCTGGAGTTTTTATTCTTTCACTCATATCCTTCACCACACATAGTGGAAATGCATTCAAACCTAGCCTGGGAAAGGTTACAAACACAGATAAACATACGCCGTTACCCCATTTTAACAGAGGTCCGTGTTTTCAATTAGGTTTTGGAATTTGATGCCAGACTTAGACCCAGTTATGGGGAGGTTTTCTCGGCAGAGGATAGATCAGAATTTGGAGCATGGGCTGCTTTTCTGAAGGTACATTTCTAAGCTAAAAGTTCCACAGGCAAGGAGGCCTCTTAAATATTTTGAACTCCTTTCACCAAATGTTTTCCATTCTTAACAAGGCAAAAGAAGCCCATTTTTCACTACCACATGCATCACTCATATTAGCTGAGCAACGTAGTAAAACCTGGGTTGACACTGAAGTTTGCAAGATTTTAACAGGGTCCTTGGTCTTTTGTGAACATGGGATTGCACTGAGTTTTAGCTCTGTTCAATAGTGCTGGTTGGTTTTTTACACAAGATGGAAGTGCACGCATTTGGCAATACACACCTTTATGTAGGTTTAGACTGTCAATTGTATAAAACTGGTTGCAGTTCCATTGACTTTACCATTTTGCAGGATTTGGCCTGTACTAGTGTTCTGTCCTTCCAAAAGGGAGTGCTGTCCTGTTTGTAGTGGTCTTAGCTTATCCCCTAGTGGATAGCTGCTCACATCACAGAGTGTCGTAAAGATACAGCAGTCATTGTTTGGTGCAAGAGAGCAAAGAATGAGGAGAGAACAAAAGCCCAGTTACATAGTGTTGGAAATAAGGTAGGGAAATGAAAGTGAAATACTTCAGGAAATGTATTTTGGTAGATCCTCAGGCACCAAGAATCGTATCTGTGAGCGCTCCCAAATCTTAAAATTTAAGAATTTTTTCTGGGTTCATTTTCCACTCTATGTTGCAACGAAAAGTAACGTTCGGGTATCATGCTGACCTGGTACTTCTTGGTCTGCTGGTTCTGTTCATGGTACTGAGCACTGGGGAAGGCTTGTCTTTTTGAGAAGTAGAAGGTCAAAAATTCTTTCTACTGGTCTCATGGTTTGTTGCTGTAATACTTAATTGAAGTAGACAATTTGATCTGACATGTCAAATGTGGCCCTGGTTGGCTAGAGGCCAAATTGGACTGCTTAATTTCAGTTTGCCTTAAAATGGCTGACATTAAAGTTCACGTGCCCAAATTTCCCTTTGGAATGTACTTTTAAAATCTTTTTTTAGTAACTTTATAAATCTTTCTGTATCTGTTTTTCCTCAAGAACCAATTGCTTCAGAAAACAACAGTCAAAAAGCTTGAGTAAATGTTTCACATAGCATTTCTGGGCCCACTTTGTATCATGAAATTTCTTACATCTGTGGATTGGAGAAAATGTATACTTTAGCAAATCGCTTTGCCCAGCGCAAAGCCCATTTGACAAGAAATTATTAAGTTGCCTGCAATAGAAGAAAAACTGAATAGGAAGTAAGGAAATACTTATTTCAGTCTTCGAAGGTTGGGGTTCAGGTTTTTCGTAAGTCATTTATGAAGATGGCAAAAACCATCAGATTTTCAGTATTTCTTTTGCAACTTTGTATGTTTCATTATTTGGCAAAGAGAGAAAATGAAATAAAATCATCCATATTTGAGCCAATAGCAAGGTTTGCTGGCTGCTGTGACTGGGTTGGAAGTGTCAGAGTGGGGTATATTGTTGCCTGGAATCTGTCCTAGAGTGGGATGTAATCGGTGAATCATACGAAGAGAAGATTTTGTGTTCAGTATCTAGTCTTGTTCCGCATCTAAGTATCTTCCTGTAGTTGTGAGCAAATTTGCTTCTGCCTCTTTCAGCATCAGAAGGCTGCACAAAACAAGAGAAGTGCAGTACAGTACATTACTGACCTGCTTTGGGTATTCATAGGTGGAATTTTTGAGGAGTTTATGACACAGCCACAGTATTTCTGTGGAGGGGGACAAAAGTATTTTCAATGGGATGTCCAAGCAGATAGAAAAATACAAGAGGAAAAATTTAATCAAATGACTACAAGTTGTAGTCAGAAGCCTTCTGTTTCTTGAGTTTCAGAGCTGAACCTATATTTCTTGGTTAACAGTAACATGTAGTGCTTCAGTATTTCATAGATCAGGTGGAAAACTACCAGAACAACTACATTTTTACAGTGTTAAAATGGAACCTAAATACATGGTGGGTTTTTCTAAGCATGTACTGAGAGGCAATTCGTGCCTCAACCAGCAGATGATCTGTGTAAACAAAATGGGATAGTGGATGGAAAGAAAACTGGCGGAGGTCATCACAGCAGCTCAAAAATTATGTTGGCAGCAGTCCCTTTTTGAGTCCAGCTGAAGTGCTTTACTGGTTTAGACAGCACTAGTTCGTTAGGAATACTGAAGAGTCCTGTGGTGGGAGATGACTTGAAGTTAGAAAAATCCACACACCCCATTTAGCACCTGTTTTTCTCTCCCCCTTTTTTCACCCCATTTCCATCTCTTTGTGGGGAAGGCAAGCCAATTTCCCCCCATGCACACACCTTGTTTAGTGCAGTTTTTTTTCTAGCAGCAGCCGTGTTTTCAGATCAATAATGGCTCCTGGCAACAAAAGGTTAAGCATCATTTCCCAGGTCTGCTGAAATGTTTTGTGCTCAGACCCCTCCTGATCGTAGGTGTCAGCCTTGATTTAAAGGGGAAAGAAGGGGGACAGTGGAGAAAGCTGGAGATGAGAAATGATTTCTTTAAAAATGCAAATGAGATCATTCTACTGAAATATCTCTCCTCAAACCTTTCTAAAACCTGACACTTGCTCTCCTTTTCCCAAAGCTGCTTGTTTTCACGCGTGCCCCGTGGTAGTGATCCCACTCTGGCTGTGTGAGCGCTGTGGCAGAGAGGGTACCGGGCCCAGGATGGCCGTTTCCACGCCTGCCTGAACAGAATGTTCTGCAGACAGCAGAGTGTTGATGGTTGGGGGGAGGAATGGGTTTCCATGCTGAGTCTTGCCACCTGTTGCCTTTTTCATTCCAAGCCCCCCTTCCTCCCCACCCTCCACCCCAAGTTCCCCTCCCCACACAGCTCACCATCCCCAGTGGATAGGGTTGGGATCAGTAGTCACTTGCCAAATACCTTTCTAATGCTGTCACTAATTCTGCACAGACAGCATCTCTGAAAGCAAAAACAAATCTTTTCCAATGCATTGTCCTGCGTTTTCTACAAAAAGCATTTAGAAATGCCTTTTCTTAGTTGAGTTAGATGGGAGGGACCATGCCATAGCCACTACAAGAGTCAACCATAGGGACGCCTGAAGCTGTACCGAAAGCATCCTCTGCAAATCCATTGAAGCTGGAGTTTGGCACTGGCACGGGCTGATTTTGTACTTGGGGTTACACATATACACACCCATGTCATTCTTCTTCATCTGCTACATGTGGAAAGCTGCTCCAAGCTACAGAGTGCCAGGGAATGTTTTACTAAAACCTCCAGACTTGGTTTGATTATGTTACTATGTACACTGGGCTGTAGAAGTGGTACAAGTTGTGGGTGCTGCCAGATGAACTGGTATTAGCTAGCTAGTCATCGGCTTGAGCCGTAGATCCACACTATTGCCCTGCATCCATGGAAGTAGTAGACTGTTCATGGACATGAGGTCATAATTTCCTCCTAATTAAGGTGTGCAAAAGGGATGGCATTGCTCTAGTTACATAGCTGTTGGGTTTGCCTGGAAGTCAGTTGGGAGTCTGGAGAAGTGTGTTTTAATGATACTGCTTTCAGTTCCTCATGTACTCTTCAGGTAAAGTAATTTAGATCACAATTTTCAGGAGTGAATAATCATTTGGAGAAGCAGTCTCTGCGTTCCCAATTCAAGATGCCTTGAAGGGGACTGATTTTCAGAACACAAGACATTGGCAAAGAAGATCCTTTCTTTCACTGGCAAATAAACCTGGTTTTGAAGCATTTCAGGCTCTCCAAATGTTGCCATTCCTGTGTTTTACAGACACACCTGTATAAATACTTGTTTGCCCGCAAAAATCACAGAAAGGTGTAAGGATGAAAACATCTAATGCAAATATGAGCTATTACTAGTTATTGCAGCATGGTTCTGCCACCTTGCTTAGAACCAGGTTGAATGGGAATATGGAAAGGTAGAGAGTTCGGAACTGCAAAAAGAAAGAAAAGGGAAAAAAAAAAGGAACAGAAACTGAGGTGGTATATTTCTCTTATTATTTCTAGTCATGATGCAGCATAAGGTCCAGAACCTTCTCCCTCCCTGCTGATAGACGTGTTTGTACTGGCAAGTCTTCAAGCTGGTATCCCCACTGCACCAGTTAAACCAGTAGTTACCAATTTTTTTGCAAGCCACGCTGGGACTATAGGAATTTTATTCCTTCACAGTGTTGAAGGAAAGGGGTTTTGCTTGCCAAAGGGCTTTCTTATGCTTGAGGATGATTTATGGGCCAAGCTGAGCCACTTGTGGAAAAGGCAAAGCAGCTCTTGGCAGCACCCCCAGAATCCACTGCAGCTGTGGGGTAGTGAAGTCATCGGCATAACAACCACTGCAAACAGAATAACAAAGTCTGTTCTGTTCTCGTTTAAAATAATCTTTCCAGTTCAGCAACCACATTAAACCTTACCTTTCTGCATACAAAAATAATAAAACGCAGATAGTTCTCTGCAACATGGTGTGAATGTCTCACTTACATTACTGCCTATCACTCCTGCACCATCGACGTTTTATCGAAGTATTTTAAATGAAGGAATGAAGCTGCATTATGTCATAGTTTGTGTCTGTCCCTTGTTTTCACTCCTTTGTTTCTCCTTAGGTTTAAAAACGCAGGAAAAACCGCAGTGTTTCTTTCTTTTAAATACAAAATTTGCTTTTGCCTTATAACCTGTTTCTAAGCTAATTGCAAAATGAGTAATTCTGTCTTTGATTTTTCCTGCCTGTCTTTGTTTCAGGTCCCTTCAGATCCTCCCGCTTCCAAAAAGCCCAAAATAGATGACTCTGCTTCCCAATCTCCAGCTTCTACTGAGAAGGAAAAACAGTCCAGTTGGTTACGGTCCTTATCCAGTTCATCTAATAAGGTGATTGCTGAATATTTTCTAATCAGAAGGGAGATCAAATTAGCATGTAGCATCCTTCTACTGAAACCAGAAGAGAAAATGAGAGAAAGAACTTGCCCAGTTTTTCTAAATTAATAACATTTCTATCCTTTTCCTAGTAAACATTGAGCTATACAGTCCTCCCAGTTTCTTTGCCATCTTCCAGTGTTCACTGACCTTGATTGTGACAATGAAGTAAGCAAATCCTTCATGCCTTTGAGGTACAAGACTCCCGAAAGACTCAGGAGCCTTTTGTGGTCTCTGCAAACTACATATAACTTATTGGCAAAGAAAAAACGTGTGAGGTTTTACATTAGTACAGTTCACCTCTTCCAGTGGAATCTGCTAAGTAAGTAGATCCTAGCCAGCAGGGGAGCAGTTTTAGAGATAGCGGAATGTGTACTGAAAAGCATCACTAGCGCTCCATTGTGATTTATAGTTTAAAAATTGTTTGTATTTACTTATTTTTCTTTCCCCTCCTTCCCAGAGTATTGGCTGTGTCCATCCCCGTCAGCGTCTCTCAGCTTTCCGGCCCTGGTCCCCTGCTGTATCGGCAAATGAGAAAGAGCTCTCAACCCATCTTCCCACATTGATCCGAGACAGGTAAGGAGACATGAACTGAAGGGAGAATGGGGTTAACAGCCGTGGAGATTCATTTGACAGCAAGTTGCTTTATGTTTGTTCCCTTGCACTGTTAACTGGTGGCTTTGTAATTCAGTCAGTCAGTCCACTAGTATCAGATTAAAAAGCGTTTGCAGCTGCAGTGTTTTAATTTGCAGAAGGGAAATAAAAAAAAAGTACTGATATTTTGTGTATTCATTAAATAGGTTTTCTTAGGTGAAACATGCCATAAAAGTCTGAAATGAAGGCTGCTTCTATGAACCTATGATCATTTTGGGGTACAGTCATCAGAAGTTCTTGGGCTTCACTGTTTAAAGGAAGATTGAGTTACTCTCTTAGGGCAGGTGGTCAGGGACCAGCCAGCTATTTCCAGGCCAATTGGTGACTGCAGCAGCTCTGTAACACTGGCCACTCAGCGTGTTGCCAACACAGCTGCGTGCTGCCTCCTGTATGGACAGTACCATCGGAAGATGAAGGACTGAATAGGCTGCACGGGCTGCCCTGTTCCCTCTTGATGGCCAGTGGTCCTGGGGGGTCATGGCAGAGCACACTGGGCAGGAGAGCCTGCGGAAGACTCCTCAGCTTGTAAGATCCATCAGAAAGCTGATGTTGTAGGCCAGATTCTGCTCTTGGATAGGAACATAATTAAACTGGTACAAGAATGAGTCACCAGTCATAATAGGTGGGACTGCTGGTGTCAACGGTTAGAACGGAAAGTGTCAGAGCAATTATACATTCCTTTGCCAGACTTGAACTGTTCAGTCTGAAAAATCTTCATGCCAGATTTCTGCCTAAGGGTAATGGTTTCTTTGGAAAGTTTGACTAAAGTGGCCAGGTGTTTTTAGGGAGCGTTATAGAGAATATATTTTGCTGCCCTTATGAACAAGTTTCTTAGAAGCTGTTGGGGATTGATTAAGAAAAAAAAAGGAAAAGAAAAGAAAGCCTGTCCAGCATATCCTTGCTTTTAAACAGACTTTTCAGTTAGGTATGGAGAGAAAGGCTAAACTGGTGTAAGAGTATGCCCTTGGTATCCCTGTGACAAATTTGGCCGATTTAAGTCTTGGGAAAAAACCCACCTTCCAACAGGTTCGGGAGAAATTTTAATATATTTTAATACATGACTGAAGATACATCATGTAGTAGATACTGAATTGAAGTTGCAAAGACAGTCTTTGCTATGTTTTTTGCAAAATTCTGTGTATTTGACGTAACAATATTCATGTCCTTTAACATAGGTTTGTTGGGTTTTTTAACTGTGGTTTTACATACATGCACCCAGATGCACGCTGTGTCAAAATACTAAATGCTTTTTGCACTCCCGTGGCCTTTCTTAAGGAAGTGCTCTTCCCAAGTTTACAAAACATTTGCGGATAGACAGAAGTAAAACTGTGCAGTTAGGTAAAACAATAATGCATGAAGATCATGACGAAACATCATTATAATTTTCAGATTCTGGGAGTTCTCATCTCTTTGGTGCTTTCAGAATATGTGGCACTTCGAATATGATCCCTTCTGAACTGGATGGAGATTAGCTGTATAAATCATCTCCATGTTTAAATGAGTGCAAAACACTCAAAGCAAATATAGACATAAATATATAGGCTGGTGTAAAATCAGTGGAACTTACCCTGTCATTCCAGTAAGTGTCTTGTAGTTTCAGTGTAACACATGGATTGGGAAGCATTTTAAAGCCAAGAATATGACTTATTTTCTCCTTCCTTTTGCCTCCCCCTCTAAAACAGTTTTTACTCCTACAAAAGCTTTGAGAATGCTGTGGCCCCCAATGTGGCACTTGCACCTCCAGCCCAACAGAAAATTGTCAGCAACCCCCCCTGTGCCACAGTAGTATCACGGAGCAGTGAGCCACTGAGCAGCACTGTCCAGCCACGGAAAAGAAAACTTGCTGCAGAGAACACAGCTATCCCAGAAGCAGCAGCCACTGTTGCTGCCACTGTTACTGCCACTGAAGAGGATAAGGAATCAGAAGCAGAAATTGAAGTAGAAACCAGGGAAGAATGTAAGTGACAGTTACATCTGCCTTTATTTTGTTTTATTTGTGCTCCATTTTCCTCAGTAATCCACAGGAGTTAGCTGTTCAACTTCTGTTGTGATTAAATATAATTCTGGAAGCCTAATACCTCAAGGGGATGTAAAAATACAGCCTTAAGTAACAATGAAAACCAAGAATGGAACATAAGTTGGGGGTGCGTTTTGCTGGGAGAGGAACGTGCATTGACAGAAAGAAGCACCTGAACCACAGGTGTCCACTGCCCTGGAGTCTTTTATTAGAGCAGGCAAGTGTTGTGCAGAGGACAAAATGTATGTGGTGTTAAAATAAAAACTGATGGTTTGCTATCTGATCAAGAGCCTTCTATAAAAGCCTTTGTGGGATACACACAAATAGCCCGTAAAAATTCCAGAGCGCACACACGTGCGAGTGTGGAATTTTGTGTCAGACAAAGAATGTGGTCACACAGTTTCACTACCGCATCCATGGAGCTGAATACATAAAGCAGAGATCAAGAGCCAGTACGTTCTTAAACAGTATTCCGATATTGGGCCTCTCAGCAAAAGATGAAGGAAGACACTGGTATCACCTCATTAATGTCACTTAGATAATTCTGCTGCTGCCCTCACTATGTTCAGTCTTTACTCAGTGCATGCAGTTTATGCAAAAAGAAGAAATGTTACCCACTGGAAACAGCGGGATCATGTAGGTTTCCCTGAAGAAATGTTTCTTCACACCCAGGGAGAAAACACTGTTTGTGACATAAATCCCAAAGTCACAATTCAAGCAAGTTGTAAGTTGGTCCCTTAAGTCAATCAGCTTTGCGTTTTCATCACATTTCAAGTATCAAAGTATAAAACGAGTATTTTCTTACTTAATATTCAATTAAAAAAAGGGAAGAATCTCCTCTGTACAAAAGGGCCTCAGCGTATTTTGAGTTATATTAGTTTTAGATGTTTTTTATTAATTTTTTATTTTTCTGTTTTTCAGTCACCTCCTCCTTATCCTCGCTCTCCTCCCCATCCTTTACTTCATCCAGCTCTGCAAAGGACATGAGCTCACCTGGGATGCAAGCCCCAGTCACAGTCAACAGTTCATACGAGGTTGCAACACATCCTGACTCTCACAGCAGTGGGTTGGAAGCTGAGCTGGAGCACCTAAGGCAGGCCCTGGACAGTGGCCTAGATACAAAAGAAGCCAAAGAAAAATTCCTCCATGAAGTTGTTAAAATGAGAGTGAAGCAGGAAGAGAAGCTAAATGCTGCCTTGCAAGCCAAACGCAGTCTACATCAGGTAGTGCTGAAAAATAGCTTTCTCTTACCACTGTCTGCAAATACTCTTCCGGGTAGAAACCATTAGGTAGTGTCATGTCAAAAAGAATTGCCTCATTTTTCCCAAATAGCAACAGCCTTTACTGGGGTACTGTTTGTAAATTCAGCTGGGAAACCAAAGTATGCAGGAACCATTCCTACATTTTTAAGCTTGCCACCTGTTTCTGCCTTAGGGTGTAAATCCATGGTTACCAAAATCAACATCTTCTCATTACTGAAAAAAATCTTCTAGTCCAGCACAGTTTATTTTGTTTTCATTTCATTGAACTAGAAACGTTTCTGTCCTTACGGAGGCTTTATCTGTAGTTCTAAAAGATTTGTACAAATCCTGCCATTGCCCAGCTGAGGGCGGGTATTCCTGGGACACGGAGACACTTGCTGAAGCTCTGATGAAGAGCTGAACTGCAGATCTTTGTTAAGCTTTCCATTAGCCACGCTTCACTGAGTGCGGAGACGTACTGGCCATTAGCGAATCACAGTGGCTGAGCAGAATGGCGGGTGAAGTTTTTTACTTGAGCTGGGGCAAAAGCAGTACATAGAAATGGAAGATGGAGCCAATGTAGAAGGTTTGCGTGTCCGCTTTGAATATTGCATGTGGAGCTGTAACCAAGCTAGCAGTGTAATCCATTAGACGCATCTGGGGTGCCAGCTGTAAAATAAGGGCCTTGTTTCATCTGGCATGGGAGACAGAGAACCAGTACTTGTACTGTTGGTCAGAAGCAGGTATGCAGTCTTGTGAGCTGGCACAATGCGTTTTGTTTCTTCGGGGAACGAAACAAAGGACAGTAGCTCACAGATGTGATTTGGGTACGATGTGACTGCTGTGTTTAAAAAAACCACCAGAAAACCCCAATCCTCAAAACCCCAGTAGGAGATTCAAGTATTCTACTAGCAGGCAGGAGGAGGTGAAAGAGAGATTGTATTAAGTGCGTAGACAATTAGAATTCTACCAGAAGTGTGCAAACTCAAATTTCTGCAAGAGCTGCAGTATAGCGAGCCAGTTTGTGTGTGCACGCCTCTCGGGTGAAGATGGCTTGTTATGTACTAGCTGCAGATCCAGGTCCCAGAGAAGGGAGGCTGAGAGCTGTCTTTTCAACTGCACTGCTTGTTTGTTGTCACCTTGAGCAAACCACTTCATTCCCTTGTGTTTCAGTAAAAATGTGTTTTGTTTTATGTATTTAAAAGTAAAAGTAAACATATACAAGCAATGTATATTTCAAGCTGAGTTTTAAATATCTAAACTAAATACACAGTGTGTACTTAAAGTAAAGCAGGAATTACATGAAGTAGTTGATGAAGCAGAATTGAGTGTTGAGGCATTAAATCAAGCAACATGTCAAAGTGAGAGGGAATATGGTATCTGGCCATCATTTTCCATTTGGGCAGCTGTGGGTTTCCAGTTCCACATGCAGAGAAAGTACATGTGTGCATGCTTCCAAAGGCAAGGCTGAGCTAACAATGGCCTGGCTGGGAAGTGAGATTGTCAAAAGAGTGAATTTCCCATGACCCGACTGCAGTGTTACTTAACAGAAACACGTTGCTGTGAGGGTTCGACTCTGACAGAGAGGAAATGCTGCTTCTGGGGGGGGGGGGTGGTGGTGCGGATCGAACTTTAGTTTCTAATTTAACCATTTAGGAGACAGACCTTTAGTGAGCCACATTTTTGTGCTTATGATGAACATGTCTTTTAACCAGCTTTTTAAAAACTTACGAGTTTCTTCCTTTGTACCTTTAGGTTCCTTATCATTATCACTTCAATTAATGGCTCTCTCTTGGATTTGAGATTTCAAGGTACCAGCTCCTATTAAGAACCTGGACAGTGGGAGTGGCAATTTCCAGAGCAAAGCATGGTTTCGATTTAGCTTAAGGTTTTAGCCTGCTGTTTTCCAGATGTTGTGACAGAGCAGTCCGTTGGCTGGTTGCCAAAAGACTTAGGGTTACACACCAGTTACCTATAGCGAAGCAAAATTGCCTAGAGTTAGAAAGAAGACACACAATTTGGTTTTTCTCATACTTGCCTTAAGTGGATATTTGGGGGCTTGATAAAATGGAACTGCTTACTGATTTCTTCAGCAAGTAGTAAACTTTCTTGCTCAGCTTTGCTGTACACAAAGGGCACTCACAAACGGCATTTATCATAACACAGTGTATCTTCAGCGTCTTCAATTAAAGTGCAGGCATTACAGTTGGTTTGTTTGAAACTTCGAGCTAGTGTAGAGCACATTGCTAGTAGTTCTCTCCAACTGCACTTCATCTTTATTCAGTCACAGATGGTCACAGCTATTTTGCTTGACAAAGCAAAATGTGGCTGTAGCATATAGCTTTTTATTATCCAAGAATTCAGGGTATCTTGCGCGTAGGATCTCATGCTGATATAAAGGAGGAAAACTTGTACAAAGTTCAGAATGAGGTTTAGACATGAGCCTTCTTGGTCATAACCAACAGAAGGTGGGAATTTAGTTTGGATCGCTTCCTTTACAGTTCTGTTTCCTTGCACTAATTTAGTCTCTGCTCCTCAGTTCTCACAAGTTAACTGCTTTTGTATTCTAGGAGCTGGAGTTCCTAAGAGTGGCTAAGAAAGAGAAACTGAGAGAAGCAACAGAGGCGAAGCGCAACTTAAGGAAAGAGATTGAACGTCTGAGAGCTGAGAATGAGAAGAAAATGAAGGAAGCCAATGAGTCTCGGATACGACTGAAGAGGGAACTAGAACAAGCCAGGCAGATCCGGGTTTGTGACAAGGGCTGTGAAGCAGGCAGGCTCCGGGCCAAGTATTCAGCCCAGGTAAGACCCGACTGCTGAAAGCTGTAATAGCAAGTAAGCTCACGATTTCTGCCGTTTTCAGGGTTAGTTTCAAGTGTCTGTCTGTCCTCTAATGCCAGTGGCCTTGTTTTGTCTAATTTGATATGAGTCCAGCTGCTATCTGTAGAATGTCTGTGCCCCGTCACGTCCATTTACAACCCTAGTCCTAATGCAAGGTGTTACCAATTTGCCTCCACCCGACCACCTACATCAGTCCCACAGTTCTGCCTAGAACTTTGCATGTTTGTCAGTTGAAAATCACCATTTACAGAGAACGAAGACAAATGCTAGTCATTATTTCAGTTCCACTGTTGGCACTGCCAGTGCCCAGGGATCCATTTCAATACTGTAAATATTAGGCAGAGCCACTTTCCCTAATAGTATTTTTCCTTGAAGATCAGGCTAGACCTACAGGAGCTATTTAAAACAAGAGAAGAAACCAAGGCCCATCAATAAGCAAACTGCAGTGCTGGGAAGGAGTGATGTTTACAGTTGTAAAGCACAAGATGAGCAAACTGTCAGGTCTAAGAAAAGACTTCCAGTTTGATCTCAGTGAAGGTTCTAGGAATGCTGGAACGTGTTGTTACAAGCAACTCGTATGCTTTAAGCTTCCGAACTAAAAATCTCTCCCCGCCCTCTCCGCATCAGATTCTCTTGCAGTAAAAGATTCTGAAGTTTATTTATTAAACCATCCAAAGCCAAGCGAACCAAGAGCTCAGGCTGCACATCCTTAAGTCGTCGTGTCTTGGTGTTGCAGGGCATGTGGAATGCAAGGCCATCCGCTGTTCCAAGCCCCCTGAAATGACCCAGCATAACAGGCTGAGCTGAGAGCAGAATGGCAGTGTCCTGGATTTCCCTGAGAAACAGCCCTGAAGAGCAATCCATTGCGTGCCCTGCCTTCCCCTTCCTCCAATAAAACAATCCCAGTTGCCCAGTAATGCGTTTCCTAGAAAAGGGCATGGTCCCACACCCATTGTTAACCCCCTCAAACCCCCCTCCTCTATGGAGAGGTGCTCCCAAACGGCCCCTCTCCTTAAGGCTAACTCCTTTCCTTGCCGCAGCTGCCTCCCCTGTAGTCTTGCCCTGACCTGCTCCCACCTAAATATCCCTCTGCCAAACCCGTCCCCATCGCTGGTTCCCAAGCTAAAAGCCTGGCTGGGAAATGCATAAATAAAAGGCAAGGGTCAGCAAGCGTTAGCAACAGAAGGTCTCTGAAAAATCGGACACACTTGCCTGAATTTAAACCCCTAGAGCAGAGATGTATCACTTGCATGCAAATGCCACATAGGTGTCATGCAGTCACAAGATTCACTTGCATGTTGTAACGTACCCGAATTAATAAGGGAACTCTGCTAGACCATGTTTACTGTAGCAACTTTTCTGCCACGCATGTTGTTAAACACACGCTTCATAAACGTGGTGTTAAGCCTAAGGCATGAGCTGCAAATATTTGCTGTGGTTACTTTAAGGGAGGCGGGGGGAGAGGAAGAGAAAAAGCAATAGCAACCAGAAATTCTTCTAACCCTAGGCTCTCAATAACGGGAAGGGGAGCGGTCCACTTGTACTGCTATGAGACATGTCTAACCAGGAGACCAGAAGCAGGAAATGATGTGGGCTTCCTCCCTAGCATCACAGGATGTCTCACTGATAAGAGGTGTCCAGACTAAACATAACCAGATTGAGAGCTGCTGCACTGGGCGTTGCCGGCAGTTGGCTTCCACTTGAGCAAAAAAAAGCAAGGCAACAGCAAGTGCAGATAAAAGTCAGCGCCATACGTACCGCACAGAGCTTTCAACTCTGCAGGTGTGTCCTCCCTTGCTTTGTGACGCGCATGAAGTTTTTGACAATGATGTGGGTTTTCAGTCTCCTAATAAATTCCCTCCCTGGGAGGGAATAACTGAGGTTTCCTAATACAAAAGGCTAAAATCACCTTAAAAAGAACTCAAGTAGCCAAATATTCTGCAGGTTTGTCTTTTCTAGAGACACTAACGACACATTTGCAGGAGCAACTGCCATGTCCTGTTGCATGTACTCAGGCTTGCTGTTACAGCACCAGAGTGCGGTGCAGCAGCATGAGGATGCTCATTAAGCCCCAAATGCAGTGTTATTGCTGTGCTTGGGCAAAATGTCACATGGCAACTGATGTCTCAGGGTCTGGAATAGCCGCTTTATTTAGCGACTACCTCAGAGATTTCTGCATGGCACTTACTTAATAGAAAAATACCTTAAGTAACGTCAAAGTCTGATTTTTACAAGACTTACTTAAGTTCTTAAGTCAGTCAGTCATGTAAGAAATTTTAAAATAAAGCTTTATACATCCTTTTGTCTTTATTTTGGAGTGCACACAGGAAGTTTGTCACTTATGTTGTGTTCACTTCTTATTTTTGAGGAAACCACAATTCTCTAGACAGGCTTAGTCTGAGAAAACTAGCATCAGGCAAGCATGAGAGGAAATAAGACAACAAATTCAGGGGTGTAAGCATAAAGTATTAGATGCTTAATACCTATTGAATATCAGTGTGGTTTATGCCTGCCTTTTTTCTTACCTTGATACGGAGATCCAAATCCGGATGGGGTGGTGGGGTAGCCTCCATTTTAGCCCCAAACATACGGGTTTTCCTTTCCTTTGTTAAATGGCGATCTTTTGATAACTGCTAATCTTACCTGTTTGTGGCCTAAAATTGCCTATTTCAAACGAGTCCAGTTTTTCTAGTGTTTACACCCTTGAATACTGGGGCTTTTCTCTGCCTTTGGTATCAGTAAGTAAAAAATAGGAAGATTGACTGCTGAGGCCATTGGGGAGGCCGAGGCCATCTGCATCTCTTGCCGTAACTTGGAAAAAGACCGCTAGGTCTCAGCAGGTGATCTCTTCTAAGGCTATTTGGAACATGTAGTTCTTCAAGTCCATTTCTGTGCCACGTTGCTGCACGTTAGGACCTGCTCAGTCCCACTCCTGCCCTCCAAAGTCCAGCTTATTTGTGAGTTGAAATGGTGCTGATTTTCACTGTTTCTTGGAGAGTTTCTGCTCGTTCAGAGGGCTCCCTGCGTCCCAGCTTTCTCGCGTCCATATTCACAATCCCCTTCCCATCTACACTGTACCTCCACATCCCCCGTGCCCATCTTGCCTCCTTACAGTTCCTTATATTTGATATGAAGGAGAGCTGTTCGTGTATACGAGATGATACTACAGTTGCTTTTGTTGGACATCATTAAGCTATAGCTGAGACGTGGGCCTTTGATGTAGGCAACTGGGTGTGTTTCTGGTCACTCCTATTAATAACAAACAGTTGTAGAAGATCAGAAAGCAAATTACTCTACCTGCGCAAACTTAGCTTGTAGTTGACTTTGCCAAATTGCTGTCTGCCTACAGCAGTAGTTGTAATGGTTTAAGCACAGTGACCAGAGTTCCGTTACCCTAAGGCACTCTTTGTTTGTGTTTTTCACCCTCCTTGCTGGAACTTTTATAGAAATATTTAAGAATCTCAAAGCTAAACAGTTCATGCAATACATGTGCATAATTGTACAGCAGTGTATGGAAAAAAGTAGGGAAAAGGGAATTCCTTCCTCATTATCAACTTTGATAATCTTATGTCTGGAAGTACAGGGTTTTATTACTCTTCTCACTTTGTGCTAAGGTGCTCGTCTGTGTCAAAGTCTACAAAATCACGATGGAACGGAAATATTAAAATAGTTTATTATGTTTCTTAATATGCTTTTCTCTAGATTGAGGACCTACAGGTTAAGCTTCAGCATGCAGAGGCTGACAGGGAGCAGCTCCGAGCTGACCTGATGCATGAACGGGAGGCTCGAGAACACTTGGAAAAAGTAGTCAAGGAACTTCAGGAACAACTGTGGCCTAAATCAAGCAGTCAACCCAGCAGTGAAAACACAACGAGCAACGTTGAGAACTAAACAAACACCACGTCATCTAATACACCTACAGAATGACATATATGCACAGTAAGGGAGGATGTGTGGGGTACGTGTGTAAGTGCATGTGTGCGTAGCTGTGTCTTGGCGCACAGATCTATGAATATGGATTCTTATTAGTTGGAAGGCAAATGTTACTCTTTATAACAGAAGCACTGAATTACGCCTCGTTTTTTTCCGATCCATATAGCACAACATCTTACTGTGCCTATAAAACACAAAGTGTTTATAAACAAAATACTTCTAAGTCCACAGCAAATTTTCTACTGGCAAACTCCAAGCAAGCAGCATCGTCCAACTAAAATCAGAGTAAAAGGCAAGCATGGCCGTCTTTTTATGTTGCCCTTCTGCCTGTTGGAACATTTTGGAATTTAAAAACAAACAAACTTTTCTTATAAGCTATTTAAAATAATTCATTACACAGACTCGGTATTAAAAAATTAACAAGATTTTTATAATGAACCTTTAAAAGCAAAACAAAAAAAAAAACCTTCGATGCACAATTTTTAATGACTTGTTATCGGCTTTGGGATTCTTAATGTAGAAGCCCTCTGGTGATGATGCCATTTCATCAGCAGTTTTCCAGCCATCTAGGAAGCCATCACAGTTTTAATCCCGTCACGTGGTTGTATGAGAATTTCAGAGTGCTTTTCAAAGTTGATTTTTTCCTTGGAAAGAATTATCTTCATTTCCTGTCCTGAACACAAGAGAAAGGAAGATGCGGGATTGGAAAGGGGTGGGTGTGGTGGGAGCGGGGATGGGAAGAGAAGATGTACGCTTTAGAATTATAAACCCAGCCTTACAGCCTTCAGTGTTTGCAAATCATGCCATCTTTTCTAAAGACATCTTCATTAATTGACGTGTTCAAAAGACTCGCTTCATCCAAGAGCACTTCAGCTTCAGGAAAAGAAAGGAAGGAAAGGAAGGAAGAAAGGAAACGGAGGCTCTGTAAGTCGGCTGAGAAATAAAGCAGAAGACGTGTGCGTTTTGAAGTCCTTCTGAAATCTTTACTTCAGCTTTCAGTTTTCTGGAAAACTCATCTTTGTTGCACCATCTTACCATAAATTCAGTATTTACCTGCTCTTATCATGAACTGTCAGTCAGGATTTCTGTGCCCAAGGAGAGTGCAACGTCGCATTGTCGGATACTACAGAAAAGAAAAACAACATTTTTGCTGCTGTGAATAAGCCTACATCTTTTTTAAAAAAACTTTTTTGTTTTTAAAAAAAGAAATTACTTTAATTTTGGGATCCAAGCCGCAGCCCCGGAATAAAAATGCAGCATGCCATCATCACTTTGTCTAATTGGTGGTGGTGGTGGTTTTTGTTTTTGTTTTTTTTTTTAAAAAACCTGCACTTTGTCAGAATCTTACTCTGCATTTTATTCCAGATTTCTAAAGTTTACAAGTTGAGCATTCTAGATTCTACCCTGCCTAATAGATGTGAAAATCATCAACCCAGTGTTCCACCACGTGACACCTTGCATCATCATTTACGTTAACGCAAAAATGAGGATTCGGCAGGTATAGAATGCTACCAAATATGAATTCACCAGACCGGTGCACTGCTGGTTGAGTTTTAAACCTGTTTTGCGTGGCTTTGTATCTAACAGAAGTTGGGAAGCAGTACAGATGCTCCCGGAAGTGCTTAACCAATAGAGTTGGTGCTTTACTGAACAAGAGAAAAGTGATTTTCACCCGTAAACACTCACCTCTTACACACTCAAGCTGATCAGCGTGAAGTGAAAATTTGATCTGGGGCTGCAGATGTGCCTTCCAGCTCATTTTTCCTCTCAGCATCTTATATAGGCAATGCTGACACTTTTTTTACCTTAAAGAATAAAAAGAAAAAAAAAAATAAAACCCTATGCATCATCATACACAGAAGTTATTCTAAACGAAGAAACATATTTCCAGTAACCTGTATTTGCTTTTGGACATTAATGCAAACTATGTAAGCTTAAAAATTATTTCCCAGTAGACAGAAAGCGGCTTCCAATCCTAAAATTACAGTATTTACTTACAGTACATTAGAGAGATTTTTTTTTTTTAAACAAAGAGCTGTTTGCTTGAAACCATTATAATAACCATTATAATAACTGTGAGCATTAACAAAGAAGTTCATATATATGTTTTAGGTACAAAAAGAAGAAATACAAAAGGAGTAGAATTACTGGGACAATGTAAAACTGTTGGGAGCAAGAAACAGTTAAACCAAGTAAATTACATGAAACTGTCCGTTTATGCAGGGGTTTGCCCTTGTGTGTTTGGGATGCTGGAGACTGAGTCTAGATGCAGATCTCCTCTTCTAAAGTGCAATGCAAAAGGAATTTTGATTATGCTTAAGCAGGTTTTTTTTTAACGTGGTGTTTTGTTGTTTTTGTTTTTTTTTTTTTGCTTCTTTGTATGTTTTTTTTCTGCGATTATTAAATCATATGCATGGAATTAAAATCTGCCATACGTATATTCATTAATGGGCATTATTACTGTCTTATGTAAAGGGTTTATTTTGTTATGCAGTATGCATAAAAATGTTCTCAGCCTTATGATTTCCAGATCTGTATTATTCACTTATTTCTTCAAGGGAAACTAAATAATTTTAGCTTCAGTTGATCAATGTGCATTTCAGAAGTCTCATTAGGGTAAGCTTTACTGCCATGTGAAGAAATTACACATAGAACAAATGTATTCCCACCCCCACTCCCAGCTTCTTTGAAGCCTTACCTTGTAAATCTCGTTTGTTTGGGTTTTCCCCCCTGATCTTCGATTGTGTCTCTCCCCTTACGACTCAACAAAAAAGGGCAACATGTCCATCTCCGGCCGTTTTTTGCAGGAAAAGCAGTCCGCTTACCTGCAGCACCGACAGCTTTTTTCTTTCTTGTGTCTAGGGAAGCATGCCGATTCGCTGGCACAATTTCTCCTGTGCATACGATGCTTTTATCCTCCAAAATTAATGCCGTCTTCTTTTTTTTCAAAGGCAAAAAATAGAACAGTAAATAGTCTCATCAAACCGCCAGCATCACCTGTGCTTCACAGGTAAACGGCACAAGATTCGCAGGAAAGAAGTCTCCAAAATGAACTTGCAACTATTGTTACAAAACCGTGGTTTCCTTTGCCGTGCGTTACGGTAATTCTATAAAGCAGAATACATGACAAATGAACTTCAGAATGTTTGAGGTTAAGACTCAATAGTATTTGATCCTCGGGAGTTAAAACATCCTAGTAAAAACATTTCTGTCAATTAAGGTTTAAAATCAGTGTGGTTAAATAAGGTGCACGAAGACTGGGAACAAACGTTCTACACCAGCAGTTTGTCAACAGGAGAGGTGTACAGGATAGGAGTCTATCTTAAAGAATTTTGTCATTCCTAAATACGTTTTGACAATAAAATCTTAATTATTTCTGCGGAACGAATAGTTTAATTCAGAATTTCTGTGCATGTAATTTATTTTAAAATTGTGAGAAGACGGCTACAGAGACACTAACTCTAGACAAGGGCTGTCAAACCAGAGGGGGTCTTCAGAGAAAAAAAATTTGTGCAGGTGCTTGAGGTGAGGGAGTTCTGTGTGTAATTTCTGTGTCTGCAACGCCTCAGTAAAACAACCGTTAGCCCGTTCGGGGGGAAGTGCTTCTCTTCTGACTTCTTATCATTGAGACCCGCGGCATTCCCTTTGCGCTCTGACCGGCGAGCATAGGAATTGTAAAGTCACATCTTCTCGTTTCATCTGCTCTTTAGTTTCCTTTAAGAAGTTAAAAGGGAGAAGAGGTGTTTCATACAGGCTGTTGACTCTCCCTGTACTTAAAAATATATTACTTAATACTTGTATATTCAGTTTAATTACTCATCGTTTCTATTACTGAAAGAAGACTTAACGAAGGGAAAAAAAAAACCAACAGCAATAACATTCATATCTATGGAGCAGCTAACTAGTATACAGAATATTCTGCTTTTCAAACAGAACTAGCCAATGTAAAAAAAAAAAGTTAAAAGTAAATTCAACATGTAAATACTTTTTTTCATTTTACACTGTTGTATTATAAGTGTATATGGTGTTTACTTTTTCAAAACTCTTTCTTACCTGGTAGTTGTCTTGTTTTATGAGTTGTGTTTTTAACTAAGAAGAACCTTTGCTGTCTGTTAGGAAAAACAAAACAAAATCTTTTTGCAAGTTTTAAATGTGGGTTAATCTTTCTCCATCGTTTGCATTTTATTTGTCCTCATTTTCACTGTATTTTATTACCAAAAGGTTGGTTTTCTTTCCATTCTGCCCTCTCACCAGTCCATGTGTTTTAGAGAGAAGTTTTTTGTTGGTTTTGTTGTTGTTTTGTTTTGGTTTTTTTTTTTTTTAATCAAAAGAACTCACAGAAATGACATTTTTTCAATTGAAGAAAAATAAATCTTTACATTTATAATAGCCAATAGCATTTCAGCACATTTTTGTTATCCTGGTCTCTCCTATGCTGCTGCTAATGACAATATTATGACTTACTCTACTATTCTAGAACTATTTTTATGTAAGTAATGTATGCTTTCTTGTTTATAAATGCCTGATTTAAAAAAAAATAAGAAAAAAGCTTGGCATATTTATCTATTTCGCTGTGTACCTTGATAGTCCTTTTCCACCCCCTTTTCCACATCCCCTCCCCTTGAAGCAGATAATATTGTAAAATAAAGGACTTTATGAGATTATGTATGAAAATAGCTATGCTTATATACCACAGTGACTGAATGTACAGTGTATAGACGCATTACCTAAAATAAAATTGTTTGTCCAGAAAAAAACAGACATGGGATGTTTTTTTGAGTTTTCTGTGCTTGCAGCTGTGGCCTAATTGTTCAGGCCAGGCAAACTTCTGAGACCGTACAGGGATCTGAAAAAGCGCCAGGTACCTCTGTTTGAAACGTCAAGACTTCTAAGTTAAACACCACAAACTTACAGAAACTCCGCTACGCACACGCATGCACACAACTGACTGATACCGTTACTCGCCTTATATTAATTTCCCAGGTTGCACGTGTATCTGTGCCTGAAGCACCAGCAGCAGTAACGGCAACAATAGTAAAACCCACTGGAAAGAAATCCGGTGCCAGTTGCGCTTTCTTCCGGGAACGCCTTCAACCCAGCAGCCAAAAAAGATGCTCCTGGGCAACAGCCGTGTTAACTGAAGATGAGGTTGTGGGCCGGTGGAATCGGGACACTGTGGAACCACCTCAAGAAAAGGTGTGTAAGGCCGGGGACCGCTCAGCCTGCTGCGGCCCAGCGGTGACAGATGGGTGAACGGGCCACTGGCTGACGCAGACACGCAGAGGCAAACTAAGGCCAGCCTTGGTCAGACGTCTCCCCGTGACATGTGCCACCTCAGAAGTCTGACGACAGAACAATTTTGTATTACATGCTAATACTACTAGATGCATATTTATGGCATGCATATCCAAGTCATATTTTATGAAGTGTCTAGCCCATTTTAGCTTGCAGGGCAAGTTCCAGTTTTGAGATCATGTGACTTATCCACACATTCATCCTCTTACCCCCCCCGCCCCCCGCTAATAACAGCCAACCCCATTTTGTCTATAGGTGGAAGCGGCATTACATTCTCTTAGGTGCTGGAGGGAAGCTCGGATTGCCTGCCATGTTTTAGCTTTTCTGGCAGACCAAAACAAACAAAAATCTGCCTGATCACCTTAGGTGTGCCTCAGCACACTAACCACCTGAGGCTGAGAGTTAAAACGGCACCTTCTTCGCGTTGTTTCCTGGACAGCCTAGTAATAAGACTCTCTAAGGCATCATTTAAACAGACAATCATTTTCAGGTCTGCACGTGACAATATTGTAAGGAGAAAGGAATTTAATTGGAAGTGATGCGTACCACTTTGTGGGGAAATTGTAACAATGAAGTGAGATTTCTTCTGAACAGTGAGGATTGTAAGCATATAAAAGTTTGTAGCAGGTCAAAGGAAAAGAAATACAAGAGGGGAAAAATGCAAAAAGCAGAAGATGGAAACATATGTTGAAGTAATTCTCTCATGGTTTTCTGAGAAATGGCTACAGAATTTCCACAGCTCTGGTACATTTCTTAACATGCCCTTGTAAAACACTGGAAAAGATTGGACAGCTTAAAAAAAACCCAAAAAAATCTCTACTTCACATTTCTGCCTCACTGCAGCCTTGCTTTCTATGGGCTTGGTTTATTTCCTGTTTCTACCACCTGGATATTAGTGGGCAAAACCAGGCTGAGCTGCTGCCCTTCCTCTACAGAAGGCGAAAGTTGTTAAACATTCCTGGCCGGTCACACCGATACAAAGCTACCGCTGTATTCTTCCAACACACCCCGGAGTATCGCTTGTCCGTTGGCTTTTTCTTCTCCCCCGTCCCCTTGTTGACAAAATGAGCACAGACACAAAAACCTGTAAGCTATTCTTTCATAAGTATTAGCGACTGAAAACTGATCCAACCATTCTTGCTATCTTCTGCGCAAATGAAACTACGGGAACTTTGCTCACAATCGATGCTGGAGCTATAGGCTTGAAGTCGAAAGCCACCTGCTTAACGACAAGCTCTTGGATAAACATCAGTATACGCTGCATTCCGCATGGAGAGTTCAGAGCGATGCCCCTCTTGCTCTTGCTTTTGCTAGAGCTGCCGCTAACGGTGTTCAATCACTGCGCATTATGAGTGAGTTTTCTTCAACATGGACAAACTGCAGCAAAGCACCTAATTTTAGTCACTATCGGCCCAACATCACAATTTAGCCTAAATTCAAAATGCTTACCACAGAAAAGTTGGACCCTTTCTCTTCAGCATTAGAACCCTACAGCCCAAAAGAAAACTGCTGAAACAGTAAGACTTTGCTTCTGTCTTTTCTGCTGTAGGCCTCCTGATCCTACACTAAAGTCTCTTCTGCTGAAATCTCATTTTGTAGCATAGTTACAGCCCATGAGTTTCTGGCACCTGTACTGCTTTCTCCAGTGCTCTACTCCTCTAATTCCTTCTGCCGACGGGCAGCATAGAACTGCCCGTGAAAGCAGAGTTCATTACCAAAAATGCTTCCCACCTATCTGTGACTCCAAAGGACACTTAGGAGTATTGGGAATCAAATAGATCATTTCATTTGCCTGCTCCCAACAGGGGGAAAACTTAAAATAAATAAATAAATACAAATCGGTGCATTTGCTGAACTGAAGAGACATGTACAGGCCTCAACAGCCCAGAAGTGTTGTGGGGACTGATTTGGTTTTGGAGCAAAGGGTTCCTATAATAGCCTGACGACAAAAACTTACCTTGGAAAAAAATTGAAGACAGCAATAAGATAATGACAAAGCATTACCAGTTAACTTTATACACATTGCATATAATGTCTTCTGACACAATTAATTTGAATATATACCAAGAACTGTCTGAAGAGTTGAATATATTCAAATTAACATTTGAATATATTAACACTTCCAAAAATTCAGAACCAATGCAGGTTCAATTCCCAAAGGTCATAAGCGAACAGGGATTAAGGCTGGAATCTGCAAACGCTAACCGATGTATCCAAGTAAGTGCACAGAGGCTGTCCAGCTTTTTCAACTCACGCTTATATGTTTGGTGTGTCTAAAGCCTTAAAGAATGGGATGCAACTGCATCAGTAATTCCTGCCCCCAAATGACTAGCAGGGAAATGGTGTTTTCACCCATTCTTGGTACTGAGTGGGATCAGTAAGGTTTTAAGTCTAAACAGAGGTCCACATCCTTCACTTGTAAAAAGATCATCTACAATTCATATACATGTCCTGTCACTTGTACATCTGTTGCTATGATTTTGGTTTCTAAAATTAAAAACAAAAGTTCAAATAACTTTTCTCTATTGACAATTACCTTCTGTGGTTAAAGTATACAGCTGACAAATCTTTTAAGTTTTCTGATAAGCAATACACTTCAAGTAACTTTGTTCCACAGATTTTGTACTCAAAAGATAGGTCTGAAGAGACCAGGTTGCCAGTTAGTTCCAGGAAGACCAGCTGTGTTTCTGTCAGCACATCACATCAATGTTTTCTTTGAAATTTTTAGTTATCTTCAGAAATACCCCATTTTGGGTATGAGCAAAATGGCTTTAAAGAAAGGAAGATGTTCTCCTATCACAAGGGGCAGGAGTCATGCTCCCAGCTCTTTAAAGAATTCACCAGCTCGTTTTCTTAACTTGAAATAGTAGAATTCCTTCAACTAGGAACATGGGGGAAAACTGCATTTACCATTCTACTGCAAATCAGTAAATTAACTCAAATTCACATAGATACAGATCCTACTACCCCTACACCGATAAAAGAACACTTCAAGATTCTTATGCAAGGAGACACGAGACAAGATACAAAATTTTCCAGACCACGAAAATGGCTTCAAGCTCCCTCGACACCCAGTGCTAAAACAGTACTGTTGTAGGCCAATGTTTTTGTACAAAAGAAGCCCTTCCTGGTAGGAGAATGACGATTCCCCCCCATGAGGATGGGTTGTATTTTTGCCGTTATAGACACAACCAGATCTGTATCAGCCCTGGGTTAGTGCCAGTTGCCAACTCAGGTAAGGAGGACATAACACTTCTAGAGTTTTCAAAAGAATTTAAGAGGAAACGTTGTTTGTCTTAGTTTCTTTTTAAAGTTAGCTGAGGCTAACTGGGAAATAAGGCTTGGCCTCACATACGGAAATCTCCAATGCCTGAATCCAGCTATCCAGTCCTATTGGACACCTTCCTTATTCTCGGACTATCCCTTTTCAGCTGTCCCAAATTTATCTGGCTACTCTGTATTCTAGGAGCTCTGGTTTAACTGACCTAGATTACAAGCACAAACACACAAAGGGAAAAAAAAAAAGTCTATTTCATTTGCCTCCTCCACTGTCGCAAACCCAAGACTTTCAGATGGGAGATGTGTACTCGAGACGACTGTCATGGATCCCCACGGAGCTAGGGGTAAATTCTGACAAAACTTGAAAAGACCCACAAAATTACTTCTCCCCCCCCCCAACTGGCTTATATATAAAACCAGAAGTCACACAAAAAAACCCCAGAGCTTCTAATTTGCCAGCTACTGCTGTGTATCAAGGACACCAGTTTAATTTGACATTGTAAATTAGATGTTCAGAAGTGGTTTGTGAGTCTAAACAGAGCTGGGGACATACTGAGAAGAGTCGTATTTTCCAAAGGCATTAAGTCAGGTGCCTGTCAGAGAGTTTCTCACTGGGCAGCAAGAAATTGAGTTGTCCAAAACACTCATGGTCACTCATGAAAAACTTTTCTTTTACTCCATTTTCCTCACCTTTTCTGGACTTTTATAGTCTTTCTTTTGGCAACATGCCTCTACCGATGCAGCTGCAGTTCATGCAAAGGTCATCACTACCTCCTACCTTCATCAACGTATCGCCTGAAATGCCCATTTGCACAGACGAACCAGAGAAAGACAACCCCTCTTTAAAATACAGGGCAAATTACATAGTGAACACAGGAAAATGAAGCAAATCCTTTGGCATTGCTTGTTCAACAATTAAACAGGAGTTAATGAAGAATTCTTTGGTTTGTTTTGAGGATTTAGTTCCATAGAAATTCTTATTGCCTAACATGTTATATTAAATCACGCAGCACTTGTGACCATTCGAGGAACCTGGCTATGTCTAGAGCAGAACTTTGCACACTGAAGAGATGAGCCACCTCTCCTGGTGTTACCTCTCAGAGTGACTGACTTCTCATGTTATTCCTGTTACAGAAACAAAGTATTTTTTGATTGATGTCTTAATAGCAGAGGCTGAAAACATTATGTACTCTGTCACCAAGGAACTCCGAGTGGCATGACACATGTGGTAAGAAAGACCAGTCAAGTTGTCTTGCGTTATGATGAAGGGGGTAACTGGGTTTTGAAAATTCTAGTTATTCTGCCAGAATAACTTTAATTTACTTAATATAAGAACCAAAATACTAGGAATCAGACATGAACCTACTCAGTCAAACACTTTTCAGTACCTCCAAAAGCAAAAGCGCATTCACATTGTCACTGCACTGATTCATTGAGTATCAACACAATGTTTTCTCTTTCTACATTCTCAGTGTAAGCCATGTGACAGGAACAGCGCTCGAGGAAGTGTTTTTGCATATACTGGCTGTCAAGTTGTTGCTATAATTAAAATAGATTTTCCATATTGCAGGAAGTCCTACAGGTACATACACTACCGGTCAATCAATTGGTTGTAACCTATTTTCACATCCCGACCCACCTGCCACCATCCCTGTTCACATGGAAGCAAGAGCTCACTAAACTTGCTTGCGGGCTCCTGCAGAGCTCCGGGCATTCTCAAGTGGGAAGCTTGGAGTATGTTGAGCACCTCAGGCAAGCTCTAGCAGGGAATCTGAATGGCTTAAGAATGAGCACGGCTCAGTAAGCTGCAGCCCAGTCCACAACCAAAAATCCAGGGATCCGTTCTTCCCGACCACAATAAAAATACTTTGAGATCACTTGATACTCTGAGTTCAGCTCAAGCTGACAATGTTCACAGAAACCTGACTCATAGAACTTGGTATGCTTAAGTACCCCTTGAGTTCAACTTAATTTGACAAAGTAGAAATAGTTAAAAAGTCTAATAGAAGCCCCAGCCCCCTTTGTGCTCAGTTCTGTACAAATGCTTAGTGAGCTACAGTCCCTGCCCCAAAGAACTTTCATTCAAAAGAAAAAAGGGGGGGGGGGGGGGGAAAATCAACAGCAAGGTGAGCTGAACTGACCCAAGCTCAAACTAGCTGCTGGAGATCAGGAATAAAAATCAAATTTCCTGGGGCCTGAAGTAAAACATCTTCATGTCTTATTCAATAGCTTATGTTATTCAGCCACCAGGGGAAAAAAAAAACCACCAAAACCAAAAACCCAAACCAAAGCCCCCACACACACACACTCCTAGAGCTGCTCATTCTGAACATGGTATATACATAGTAAATTAAAATGCTCGTATGGAGAACAACTGAAAGAAATGGCCACAAAATATCAAAACTAGGATTAAACAACAGCTCAGTGCTGCACCTCAGTCATTTCCATTTCACTGTAAGCAGCACCCCTTATTTATACCTAACAGATGGAGCAAAGGGAAAACTTAACACATACGTAGCAGAGTAGAAGTTTGATAGGGATTTTCGGTAGAAATTATGAGAGCCCTTGTTCCTGCCCATGGTATCCAAACCATACTTTTTATGTGCTCCCACGTTCATTTGCTGAAAAGATGTTAAAGAAATACATCTTGGCACATCTGCAAGGAAGGGAAAAAACTTGCAGAAGATGATAGGAGCCAGGGAAGCAGTAAAAACCCAGGAGTGTCAGAGTTAATGATGATATGTGAGTAATCCAGTTACAAAGGCACTGTCAGTAGGAAGAGAGCACAAATATAATAAAACACAGCTGTATGACATACACTCCAGTGGAATTTTTATTAGATGGCTTATGTGCACTTTAAGTATACCTGACCTGAATGCAGATTCCCACACACTTTTATTTGGGAGGGAAAAAAGTTTCCACAGATCTCTGTGCTGAACTGATTTAGTTGAATTGTTCTGTACAGCATCTGCGGGTTTTCTGGCTCATCTTTTTGAATTTACTTTTGTTATTTGTTTTCTGCTGAGTCAGCTCCTTAATCTGGAACCTTGAGAATTTCATGCTTTTAAGTACTTCCCCAAAGCCTATTCTGGCCCAGCTATCCTAGTCCTCTGCCCTTCTACCACTTATCCCAAATGACTACTCTTCTATCTCCCATATGTACGAATTGTAGGAGAAAAACCCTGCAGGACAAGAGGTAGGACAACCTACATGGGGCAAAGGAAGATGAGGTTTTGCTGCTTCAAAGGAGGTCAGATTTGTTCCAAAGTCCGCTCATTTCTGTAAACACCATAAAGACTGTACACTTGAGTGATCACTGTTATCTTGGGAAGAAAGCTTACAAACAGACATTTATAAACCCAGTTTATGTACATTTTGTTTTGAGTTCACGAAACAAGAGCAGCTACATGTGCTGTCAGCAGGATGCAATTCCAAGACCTGTAACTCTAGATGCTCTTGAGCTGCAGGAACTCCTTTATTGGAGTCAAAAAATGTCATTAAACCCCTACCTTTATGTGGCCAAGGTATAAAAACAGGTACTATACAATGCACTAACAAAGCTGTTGGCCACGCAGCCCGCAGATGAAACAGATTTGACCAGTACAAATTGCTTCTTTTTTGTAGTACCCCAAGTGACAACCTCCCCGCTGTTGCATATATGGATCTACCTTCTTATTTGTTCATATACCAAGTAGGAAGCCTACCTACCAAACATCTCCATAGATGTACTGGTGGCCTTTGCAATGTCGATTGCAGGCCCAGTAAGGGAAACTGCCATTTTACAGATGGTAATACTGCTAAGCACTCCTAAATCTAGCTCCTGGATTTCAACATTGCTTTGCAAAGTAAGTAACCACTTAGACATACAGAAGTCAAATTTACTTTACTTACCTTTCCAACCCATAAGGTAAGTGAAGTGAGAAGCAGATATACTAATGAAAGCAAAACCCCAAAACCCACAGCAATACGCTACGTTTCCTTGCATATTAAAAAACCCTACCCAAAACCTCTGTAGGCATTGCCCCTGCTCTGGAACGCAAGACCCACTGACCTTCAGTAGATCTCAGTACTGGATTACATGCTACGCAGCACGGCTGCATTGCTAAAAGAGTCAACACATGCATCATTTTTAAGCAACAGAGTTTTACTAGCACTGCCTCTGAAGTATGCAATTATTGTATCTTCGCTTGTGTCATATCATAGTTGCTTTCTCTACAATCCTTTGCATGTAAAAACTGGGATGTGGTGAGCAATGAGATACTTTGGGCTACACCAAAGAAAAAGCACATGGAACGATAGATTAGACCGCAAGCAGACACAAGGTTCACAACTGGAACTGGTGCTATTAGGTTAAAGGTTCTGTATGTTGCTAAGTTCTGAGCTCCTTTTGCACACACGAGTCCCACTGACGTTAGTGGATGCCCAAGAAATTGGAAGCGAGTAGAAGTAAAGCGTAGCTCCCCCACCTGCCTTGCCTGTGAACTGAGCTTACTATAAACAGATTCTTTAAGCTCTGACTCTCACAGTGTGCAAAGCAGGGATCCCATGCTGCTTAATTCAATTTGGCAGATAACATTGGTGAAAGGCATTGATTTCTTCCCTCACTCCCCCCTTCTCTTCCATCAATTTTCCCAGATAAGAAGCCTGTGGCTCAGACCCTGCTGGTGACGGATGCCTTGTAATTGCTTTGAATGGATTATCACCAGACATCTAGCAGGCAGCTGTAATCAGAAACAGTCTCACCCAGTAGAAGGACTCTGCGGAAGGGAGAGCTGTCTCTGTTGCCTCTGCCTTGCCTTTCTATTCTTATATCAAGCCTAGCTTTATTTATTTATATTTTTAATACAGTAATATCTAGGACATCCAACTGAATTCAGGGTCCAGATGGGCTAAGTGCCATTCAAACCCTAAAAACCCATTTTTCCTTCTGACAATGTACAGTACAACTCAGGCTACAAGAGGATTGTCCTTCCATACTGCTGAAATCTGGCATTTGGCTAAATAAGTATCCACCTATTTCCATGGGTGACATTTCAAAAAAATTGGGAAATAAAAAAATACATATTCTGTTCTGGCAATTATTGGCTAAAAGACATTAAATAAGACACTTCTCTTCTTGCCTCAGCTTACTGCTGCTTTTCTCACTCTGCCTAGCCTAAATTGTCAGTAGTTTGTTTACAAAGATCACAGTGACATTCTAATTTGATATCTGGAATTCAATTTGTATGGCTGGGGGGAGAAAAAACATGAATAAATAAGTGTGAGACAGATTGTTACATAGGAACAAAATTAAGCAATTTGCTCTACTGTATTTTATATTAATTTTGTACAGTTATATGTAGCTGCCCAATACTAAGAGGCAGTAGATCCATGCCCACGATGCTTAAACTGAAAATTTGATCAACATCAACAAAGTTTTTTGCCCTGCAAAGTTTCATTAGAGGTAACATAAGGAATAAGCCTCAAAACGCGTATCTGATTGTTCAAAAATTAAACATTCACGGTATCTGCCTATGATCATACACATCCATCCTGTACCACGAATATGCCATTAAAACTTCGCACATAGATACTTGCACTTGGCCCTCTTTCCAGGAGTTTCTTCAGAGGGGCGAATGCCGCCAGGAAGGGTCACATGCCTCTCTCTATCACCACCTCCCTTTCCTTTAGCAGACCTTCTCCCCTGATCGGAGAGACACCCTGATAGGACTCAACAGGGGAAAACCGATCCCGTTCTACGTTTTCTGTCACTGTTTGGCAGGTCTCATTCACTAGGGTTTCTTCCTCTAACACAAGTTTTACATTAGGATTCCTACCCCATACAACAGAAACCGTGCATTCTCCTCCTCAAAGAAATGGGACTCAGACACTTTAATCCCCGTCGTTTTCTTCATGTGTAATTTTTTAGTGCTTGTGCCACACTGTCAGCCCTGGTTTTAATTCAGTCACTCATGCAGCATCATAGTTTGGTCAGTCTATATAGGACATTTACGTGGTACCTTGATCGGCAAGGTTTTCATGTTTAGTACGAACAGTACGAGCTTCACGCTTCCAATCTTTAATTCTAACCAAAGATCAATTCTACTTTGAAACAAGTTTCATCTAACACTATGTTCCAGCTCAAAGCTCCCTCTGCTATCTTTGAAAACAACATGAAACCTTTCTTGGAGCAAATGAAGAGTTGCTGTCAGTTTGGTGCCTGGATCATCAGCGAGAATCCTTCTCTGCACGCTCCATACCTACCTTGTCTAACAAAACACTCAAGGGCCTCATTTTAAGTGACACTAATTTCCCAGAACTCCAGTGAATGATAACTTAGAATGTTTCATACTGGCTTATTAATATGTGCAGAAGTTGACTAATATAAAAAGGGAGCTTTTTTAAAAATCATGTGACACAACAAGTAATATGAAAATCCTTTACAATTTTTGCACCTGGAAAAGCAGAATGAAGGTGGGGGAAAGGGGGGGGACAGTGGATTTGCTACCACACATGTACAAACTGACTCTGTAGGGCTTGTGCAGCTGGGAGATAATGTGCTTTGCAGGTCATTGGCTCTTAAGCACTGTGTTATCTCTCTGTAACATACACCTTGTTGTGTCTTACTGCTTAATTACAGCTGATATGCAGGCCATAATATTGCTTATCATTAGCCAGAGGATGACAATTACAATTTAAGATTAAACTGTTTTCTTTTTTTCTTCAGCCAAGTCTCTGTATGACTCTTCCTTAGCCCAAGAAAAGATTTGCACATGCAGAACAAATCCGTATACTAATTGGTTATGTGCCCCTCATAATGATGTATAATTTAGGAAGTGCGCATTGCATGATGAACATCATGAACGGCACTCAATATTGCGTAGAGCCTATATCTGAACATGGAGGGTCAGCTAGTCAGCAACACATGCCTGAAAAGTCTCAAGACAGCAATAAAGACAATGAAATACCGTGATCTTCTACATGGGACAGGTTCCAGCCGGGTGACCGTCAAGAGCAGTGCCTCAACCTGCAGTAAGCTCAGTCCTTCCCTTCAGCCATCACTTTTCAACTCACCTTCTACTCCATCAGCTTCACCCTCTCTCCTTCATTCCTCTCCTCCCTCTTTTCTAAAAAGGTTTGATAGTGTTTTAGATGACATCTGTCATGCAGGCAGAGGAGCAGCTGCATGCATCCATCCTCCCCCTATTATTCTCTTGCATTATGATGCACTGCAGAAATTTGGGGCTTAGTTCAGCAGAACACTGAAGTATATACTTGATTTGAAAATACATCCCAAAGTCTTTTTGCTTTAGTAGGGCTTTTGTTTCAGAAATGGACACAGTTAACAGAGATCCTAGAGTTGGGAAGTAGTTTGAAAAACTGGACTATTAAAGGATCAGCAAAAAGTGATGAGTCTGCTCAAGCTGAACTGTCATTAAGTAGCTATGCCCTTTTCAAGAAACAGGGATGTGTTATTCTGCACAAAAACCCCAAAGACTCAAAGATTGCTTACAAATATTCTGCACTAAAATCCACAATGGTCCGAGAGGAGATTTAACTACTGATCACCAATAATAAAGCTTAAAGACTGAAGAAGAACTGTGTTTCTGTACCTCTGCTAAGCATTTACGGGATTCCCTCAGAGCAAAGCCTTTAACTCCTGAACATAAATGTGGTAACATACAGTTGTGATGACTCTTAGTGTCAGAGGTCAATGGTTTAAATCTCGTGCCCTGTAGTTTGTCAACTCCCATTTATCCTATCCAGCACAGCACAAGGGTACGACACATAAATCTTCCAAAAATGTGTTCTGATCTTTCACCTACAGTAGCTTAAAAATAGCCCAGAGCAAGAGCTTTTAGCATTTTGTCATGGCAATTTCTCTGTCAAATATGATGGATAGCCAGCTACATGGAAAAAGGATGAACCAACCCAGAGATCAGATAATGAAAAAGTCTGAATTATACCTCCAAGAAGCAGGAGTTTTACTCATGGTGGAAATCCCCACTTAGCTCACCCCGCTCAGCCTATGTGTTGCAGCACAGAACATGTCATAAGACTCATCCAGTAAGGCATTTCTTTCCTCCCTGCGTATTTTTCATTTAAACATCATAACAGTTTTGGGAGCTCAAGCAAGAGTCTTGAGTTCCATTTTGGATTTTGCAAACTCCTAGCATGATTTTGGGCAGAATGTCCATTTCAAGTTTTATTTTAAAAAAAATTGTTTAAAGACAGGTGCTAATTTTGGCTATCCAACATAATGATAAGAGCTTCAGCCACTCGGATTTTCTGAAAACCAGCTGCCTAAAGTGTCTCAAGTTAAAGCCAGAAAGTGAATACCCTAAACAAAACATCTTCCTCTAATAATCTTGCTGAATTACTCTGTTGTTAAGCCTTGCAACTCTTACTTCTAGGTATCTTCTGGTGATCTTACAGCAATGAGACGTATATCACCATTATTAAAGCATGTAACTCCACTACCAGTAAAAAGAGAATCATGACAGCAAACTATCCTGATCTATTACTGCTAGGTACTAATGGTTTCCTTCCAAAAAGAAAAGTCAGATTGAGAGTTATACACATTCATTTTTCACTAACCTCATTTCAGACAGTTTTGACAATGTGTTAGTTACTGATTTTACTGTAAGTTTCTGGATTTTGTATCATCAACACTTTCATGAAACCCTCCCAAGACAACTTCTACTCTTGTTTATCATAATGGTTTTTAAAGGAGCTAAACTAGTAAGAGAATGCCACAAAATGTACTCAGCTGTCAAAAACCTACAATAGAGAAGATTCCCTCTGCATTATGTACATTTATTAGCTAGGTGCAATAGTTGAAGAAGTATTAATAAATCCAAAGAAGGACTTAACTGCCCGAAAGTTAATCTATTTTTCTAATGTTATCAGTTGGTTTAATAGAATATATTGTCTATTACTGTAAACTATGCTTTACTTGTATCTTCAGATCACCACAGCCACAATTGCCAAAGTGGAATAGATGTCCAAAGTAGTTATTCAGGAAACTAAAGCTTCCAGAGCTCTAGCTGCTTCCATATTTATTCAGAATGATGCACACTTCCCCAGCAGCTTATAAAGACTGGAACATCTGTTTACCAGACACCTTTATGACATTTACCTCTCTGAGTAGCGTGCTAAGTTTTTAAGAGTTATTATGTTAAATCTTGCAGAGGTGCTAAATAAACTGCACCCAAAAAAAAGAGCACAGAATTGCTCATAACCCTTCCCTCCTTCCTGGTCTCCATTCTCCAAAGACTCAGCAGCACAACAATCCAGGTATTTATCAAATGTAAACCAACCAGTAAAAACAGATACTAAGTCATTTTGGCACCTCTGCTTCTCATAGATTCTACTGTGCATATGATGCAGCACAAAACATCCATGTGAGCTCCCAGAAGTTACTTAGACTGAAAGATAGAGAAGGTGGCCTGGGGGGGACGACACACAGAAGAACAAACCAAACTAAACCCAACAATGCTTTGTACTTAAAAACTCTAGAAATGCTTGAGAACCTAAGAATTTGTACACTTTCTCCAACGATTCAGGTCCCGACTTTCAAGTTTTCCAGAGATATTGCCCTTTTATTTCAGACTGAACTCAGATCCCATTTTGTTAGAATATAAGTAGACACGATAACCTGTATTACATATAGTAACAGAAAAACAGAAAACCCATTTGGGAAGTCCTCAAAACAGCACCTGTAACATACAGCTATGTAGCACAGGTCTTATTCATGCAAGTTATCAATAGGAGTACTTCTTTTCAGAATCATGTGAGATTAAATGTAAAACTGGAATTTCATCTATGAATCGGAACTGATTAAAGACCACAGAATTTTACCCATTACTTTAAATCCGCTTCATTTTTTCAAAACACATTATCATTTTGATCAGACTTTACCTTTGGACCTGGAAGCTAGAGTCTGTCTGCTTTGTCTACCACCATCACAACTGTAACAACCTGTGACATCAGAAATTTCCACACTTTTCTAATAGGATGCTCATCAAAAAAAGAGACTTCACCTTGCTCTCTCTTAAATCCGCATGCCAGCTCTTGGATTAGGGCAGAAAACATGAGGAAAAATATATTTAGGGTTTGGACTAGATGATCTTTAAAGGTCCCTTCCAACCCAAACCATTCTATGATACTCCTAGTATTTGTGTTTATGGTTTTCCATAGGCTTTTTTATATGCCTCAGGGACTCTTTTGCAGGGCCAAACTAATGTGGCCTTCACATGATTGTGTAACATGTTCATCTCATTTTTGAAGCCTGGATCAAGAGAAGAGATCCTATGTTATTTTTAGGCCTATGTTATATTTATGTTATTTTAGCCCCATGAATGGGCCTGCAGAAGGAAAAGAGCCCATGAAAAACAAACACAAATGCCAGGATGCTTGGGTTAATTCAGATTTAACTGAACCCTACTGTATCCTTAGGGCTCCCTCAGAGCTTTGGGTTTCGGAGGGGTGGGGCAGGGGTCTTCCAGTCCCAGATAATAACAGTACAGATTTCTGTCTATTTGATATTGCAGTGTTTTCTGGCTAACATAGTCATGAAAGAAACTGTCTGTCATACAGAAAGCTGCAATTTCACATACTACAGCAGTGAGAGAGAACACATAAAAAAAAGGTACAGCTGCTAAACTTCACACCAGAAGCCAATCCAAATGGAGGAAACATGGGTGATTCAAGCCAGATACAAAAGCATCACAAAAGATGAAAATGAAAATAAAGGAAAACACATTTATCACAATTATACTGAAAGATATTTGTGATTTTTATTACTTATGTTTTGTTGATTATTTACATTTGGGTAGAATTTGGAGGATCGAATTGAGTATCAGATTCAGACCCAGCCCCAAATGATTTGTGACGTAGATAGGTATGTCAAACACAAGTGGTTAGAGAAAGAAAGGCATTGTGAAAGGAAGGAACTGACTCTTCCAACACCACACAAGTCAGCAACGGAAATGCAACGCACCTCCTTTGAGAACCATCCAGTGCCTTCTAGCACTGAAACAGGTAGCATTTCCCCATTTTCTTCCAGCTGCCAGTCATCATAATACCTTCTCATCCATATTCTCAAGATAAATCCCATATGCATTAGAGACCAAAGGGCTCTGACAAATTCTAGCTCACGTACACTAAACAGAGCAAGTGCTAAGGGAAACGATTTTCTGCCTCTGCTCACAGAGCTACATAGGGTCTCGCATCCCTACCAAGTCATGAGAATCTAGTGGATCTTAATAACAGAGGCCAAACACCCTGTCCTCTCCTTCTCTGTTCCTGCACTTAGTCACATGTCATACTAAGTTTCCATTCATAAGCAGTTTATATGGAGGCAATAAACTATTCACAGATGTTATAAATATTTTACAGGACGGGGCACTACACATGCTAGGGTTAACAACTATTTACTAAAGCAGCTATTAATCACTTACAAAATGTATATGAATTTAAACTCAGTATAATTCATTACTATGTATAATGGCTGCCACACTGGAGATCAGTCCAAGGATCTCTGCAGTTCAAAGACTAACCATACACCTAAGGTTAGAAACAGCTAAGAGTCCCAACAAGAAACTGTGACCGGCTCATGCCTACCACAGGTTGGACCCACAAAACTACAACCAATACTGGGAAGTTCACTAAGACTCCTCATTGAAAGAACCAAAATGTTACTTCTTCAAAAACATATCAAATTTCTCAGGCCTGATTTTTCATTATCTACAGTTTGGGTGACCAAAGCAATCAGATGCTAACCACTCATTTGTACGGATATAAATGATAGCACCGAAGTTCATAGAAGAAAGGCAGGGATATTCAAGTCCCCTGAATTTTAGGCATCCTGTTATGATTGATGCTTTTCTTGAACATCTGGGAGTATTTCCTGTCCACTTTGGAAGGATACAAAGGAATAGCTTTATTTCTTTGCCACTTTTAGTGGGATGAGTAAGAAAGTCGTAAGTGAACTCAAACTGCTGAAGGTACTGGTATTTTCAGACACCTCAAATGCTTCTCTACGCCATGAATGATACCTTTTAAAGCCAGGGTACAAAACCAGACACATGTGTCTCTTTTTAGACAATGTTATTTATCTGTCTGAGACTTGTGTTCCAACCAGACATGAAGCCAGGTACCCTATCCAGGGAAATTTTTCTGGAAAAAAAAAAAATTCTCCTCCCTTTTCACCAAAGACCTGGTTTTATCTCTTGCAAGCAGCTGAAATTCTAGGTAACCAAAGCCCTAAGCCATCTGGCAGAAATCACCAAGGCATGTTTTTGACTCACTGTCACAGGTCATGACCTACAACCATTGCCAATGTTCCAGGGCTTTTTTCTCTTCCCCTTGTCTTCCCCAAAGCAAACTGAATTACAAATTGGAAAAATCCTGCAGTGAAATGGGGCTGAATGTCTGTCACCTCTGTAAGAACAACTTCGTAAGAATTCCAGAGTTGTTGGTTAGCTGTCAGTCCCAGTTATATCAGTGATTACAGAAATATTGAGCAGTTCAGGTTAGAGGGCAAGAGAACAGGTGACCTACTATTCCTTCCACTAAAGTTATGCCTTGATTGCTAACTGCACAGCCTGTGCTAGCAGTAAGTATTGGTGTCATCTCTGGGTTTCTACCCAAGAGCATTCTGAAATATAAAATGTCTCTTTACTTTAAAAGCAACATTACTTTGTCCTGGCAACAACCTGCCCGTTGATTGGGTTTTTCTGTGGATTTTTTTTCCTCAGCATGAATTCAAATCATGTGCACTTATGCCATATTTCAATTATCCATTACATTAAATCTGATTTAGAGTTTACAATACAGTGCGTCTGCACAACAGCACTTTCTTCAGCACAACGTTTTCCTCTGCCAGTATTTTTCATGCTTCAAAACTACTTGTGCACTCCCAGGAAAACTGGTAGTTTCAATAACGTCACCCGCAATAGGTGCATACTTTTCACATTTAACTATGCAACATCAGAACCTATTTCCATCTTGACAATTATATTCTTTCTGCTCCCGTACAGATGAGTACTTATACAATAAATCAGCCAACCTCAAGCTCTAATCCGAGGAAATGTTTAAGCATATTCTTAACAAAGCAAAAGAGTAACTGTATTGCCACTAAATGGGACTATTCACTTGCTTAAGCATGTGCTTAAACACTTTCCTGAATAGAGACTGTGTTAACCTACAGGGCGGATTAGTCTTTAATGTAACCCTGGAGATACAAGAAGTGTGTCCAGGCTGCATTTGTGCAGTCTGATAAGCGCTAATCTGATAAAGACTTAACCACACAGGCCATATGCGTCAACGAAGACAGTGTAGCAAGTGGATATTACAAGGATACTGCTTATCTAGCTGAGAACAAATGAAAATTCATTCAAAGAACTTGGTGCTTTAGAGATAAAAGCTGGGGAGGTCTTGTAGGGTGGACACTAGAAGATGAGGTTATCAGAACGACAGGCAGACTTAAAAAACCCCACCTCTTTATTATAGTGGCAATCAAAAGATAAAGTTGCAGACCTTCAAAAGATGTAGAGGTGTCTCATTCCAATTTAAATCATTGGACAGTAAAGCACTTAGGAGCCTTTGAAAATCTGAATCCTAATGACACTGATTTTAAAGTGCGATCAAATTTATAATACACTTTTCAAAAAAGTTGTCTGTGCTACATTAATTCTTCAGGAGTTGTTGGAACAAATGAATCTGCAAATTTAGGTTATAAAGGGAAGAATCATAAGGGAAGCATGCTCCATATTTCATATTGTCCCACACACAGAGAAAACAGCTAGAAAGCATATTGTAATCCTTAATTTGATAGTGCCACTGACATATTTCAGGAAATTGTTTACATGTGCTCAAGGAGTCTGCATAAGTAGCAAAAATACAAGCTAGTCTGGTAAAAGGTCCATTAGAAAAAACATCCTATACAATCTGAGAAAAAGGACACTGCATGGCTGTGTGGCTGCCTGAGGTTAGATTTCTTGTAACAAAAATCCAAAACACCATATCTCTCTGAATGCTCCTCATATGGACCCTTTCACTGGGATGCGATTCAGCTGTGATGCAGGGAAAGAACACGCTGTCACGTGTCCAAGCCTGGAGCATGAATTAGTGAAGAAAGCTAATCTCACAAGCCACTGGGCTCAATAACAAACTGCAAATATGCAATTACGCACCATATTGGCATCTGTCTTCCTTGAATTCACTGCTCCATGCAAAGATAGCTTTGATTACTCAAGGAGCTTTAAAAGAGGGGAAGAATTCAGAGTTATCTTTGACTGCTGTTAGAAGTGGTCTGCACATGATTGGGGAAACAGAAGTACAGTTCAGGAGCTGCAGGCTCAGCTCTACAATGCTACTTTCCATGGAATGCTGCACAGAAACATCTTAGATTTTATAACACACATCTCCAGTTTCACACCACTGTGTAACTTAGTGTAACAGGGCAAAGACACGGAAAGGGCTAGTCCTCCTCTCATTTGTTAAAACAAAGTGGATTAAATAAGTGTCTGTAACATCAGGAAAATGCTTTATAAACATTCTTTGGTCAATTTAATTTTGTTTTCCAGATCATATTTCAGGCTTTTTTCTATCCCAGGATCCCCTAGTTTCACTGATAGGTATGAAAAGTCTTCATGTACTTTTGCTTCTGTGATAGAATACCAGTTCCAAGCAGGATCCCAGCACTGAATATAAGCCCATCAGTTTGGAGCATGACAACAGTTAAGACATCTTTGTTCGTTCATCATATGATGAACACCCATGTCTCTCTCCAGCTTACTCAGTGGCAGCTACAGGGACCCAACGCTCTCAAAAACAATGCTCAATGTCTCTCTAAGTTAAGCCACTGATGATTAGTTCTGAAATTTTAAACAAAAATATTTCCCTTCTCAGACATGTCAGGGCTAAAGGAAATCAAAATAACTCTTTCCTCTTCCTAGCTTGAAAACTTCTCTGTAATGAAGTCCAAACCATACAGAAAGGCCTGCTTTCTCACCTAGTGAAACACAGCACTGGCCAGTTTCATTTCCCCAACACTGAAATGCTTAAATTCCCTGCTATACAGAAGAATTGCAACTCTGAGCTAGACTCAGTGGTTTCAGTTCTCAGGAGGTTTGTTTCCCCACAGCTGCTCTTCAGCCAAGCTGTGAACGAACCTGAAAATTCATTTGAAAAACCCTCTATGGTTTCTCATGCTTTCACAATTACATTATAGCTCTTTCCTCAACATTTACCACCACCCCCTGCAGGGAATTCCCCCGACACACGGGTAAAATTTACCAGGAAGGCTTGTAAACCTTGATAAGCGTTTCATCTCAAACAAAGCAAAAACTTGGTTTCAAGTAAGTCTGGGAAATTTTCTTTTACAAGCTCTGTGATTTTGGTATGGAAGCTTGGCCTTTAAAGTTCTGATCTGTGAGCTGGATTTTAGAGCCCACTGAAGCAACTGGAAGGACTCACGTTAGTGTTCATGGGCTCCAAATTTTCAAACTGCTAATGACTGTCACTTTGCCAGTGACTCAGTAGGAAAGTACTCTGTGGGCTAAGGTTGAGGACAACTATCCTCTCTCTGATCAGAAGTTGAGTTAGTGGCTGGGGTACGTTATGTGAAATGTCATATGAGCCACTCTGCAGGGGCTGAAGTTTCTTCCCTTCTGCCAGATAAAAACAGGGCGTGCAGGTCTCAGTGCAACAGTGTCGGACCTAACTCTTTACCAATTTTACTTGTATTAGTCCTCAAGTGATCACTGAGGTCACAGCATTTGCACATCAGAGTAACAGTCACCATGGAAACCAGTAAACTGGCATCTGCTTGATGTCTTGTTTTAAAGGAGCTGTGAAGCTGCTTGCACAGGGGTAGGAAAATCTCCTGCAAGCGTGCAGCTCCCATCATTGGAGCATTTATTTCTTTCATGTCTCAATTACGCATTCCGCTTTCCAGCTTTGCCCTATTACTGGTACATCGTTTACTCTAAATGCACCCGATGCTCTCCTTCACCAGAATCACTCAGGCCCATTGACTACCACTTCTTTGTTACTGGGTTAAGATTCTACCAGACACTAACATGGAGTCAACCCTCAGATTTACACCCCAGAACCCAAAGACGGAAGCACTCATTTTTAATTCCTCTTGACAAATCAAACAAATTTCAAATTATTCATAATGTGTAAGCAAAATCTTGATCATCGTCATCTTATTCATTATAATTATAAGCTATATATGAATGTATCTTACAATTATATTATCTGTAAATGTAGCTATGTATAATGAAGGTAATAAATTTAAACAATTGTAAAATGAAGAGCCACAGTAACTGTTAGTTTCTGATGAACACATAAAAAAAAAAAAGATAACTGCAATCTATATATTGAGCCCATACCTATTTCACATGTTCATTTTTACAGCATGCAAGTGCCTGAATTTTACATTAGCCACTACCCTGTGTTTCCTGGACCCTCAAATAAACAAAAGGGTGAACCTAAGATGCTTCTTTTGCAGATTAGCTCTTGAAACTGTAGTATTTTGGAGGTGGGAACTTCCTACTATATATGAATATAGCTCTAGAAAAGTACATCTTTGATCTTTCTTTATAGACAGCACATCACAAAATAATTAATTTTGTTCAAAAGTTTATTACATATTCACACACACACTGCTGCATAAAGTTCATGCCCAGGAACACCATTTTGAATCACCGTATTTCTGCCTGATCAAAGGAAATTACTGAACACAGAATCAGCTATAATGACACCTGCTGGAGCATGATTTAAAATAAACACCATGTAAACAACCTCCTGAAATATGTTCAGTGGTACTATCACATTCTTTAAAAAGTAAAGGTAACAAGAAAAGCAAAAGGGGGCGGGGGGTTAGCCAGATTTTAACTTAGTGTAACAGATACTTACACTAGTAAGTTAAATGTGCGTTGGAATGTTCCCAAACTTTAAGGGCAGCTGACAGAGAATGGCTCACGCCTATATTAGAAATCTCTCTTAAGTCTGTGAAACAGGGTGACTGCATATAAACTACTTATTGGGAATGGTCTCCAACTTCAAACCATACCTGGGAACAGTTTAGAAAAATACTAGCTGGCATGGGCCAAAATTCTGCCAAGAAACATTCCAGCACTTCAGTAGTACAGTATCACATTCCACGTTTGAGGAACATTCCTGGGAACATTCCCAGGCATCCTTGATTTTACTAGTATGGACACAGCCTAAGATTTCCAGATGCTTACTAGAATAAAGTTTTGCTACTTGGACACTATCTTCTGAACAGAGAACCCATGCAAAACAAAACAAACAAACAAAAAAAAAGGCTTTATTATGGCAGAAATTAATATTGCAGTTAACACCACTTCCTAAAAGGGATTCCGGGTCCAGTTTGGAACAAGCACCATTTAACACTTGCCAGAAAGTTGTATGCTCATTAGACCTTTATTCTACACCCTCACTCTACTATTGTCCTGGAATAAACAATGACAACAGTACTTTAGACAGACAGCTTGCAGATTCAACTCAAACACCACTGGCAGAAGACCTTAACTTTGGAATTAAAAAAGGGATCTCAATGCACCGATCAATACCAGCTATAATGAGAAACATTAAGAAGTGTCTCTGCTAGTGAAAGCACAAACAAAACAATGCTTCCTGCCCACAAGTCTCTGAGGCTTGCCTATTCCTCCTTTTCACCCTCTTACTCTCTTTTCATCAGTACAACAAAGGTGTCATTTTAATAGAGAGAAGCCCACTCTAGCTGCCACGCAGCTACATCTTCGGGTTGTAACAAAAAGTTCTATGAAAACAGCGTAATACTCAATGACGTTCAGAAAGGCAAACAGAATGTGAGGAATCGCTAGAAAGGGAAAACAAAACAGATAGCATTTTTACATCACTAGGAAAATTTATGAGTATGCCCACATTCAGATCCAGTACTGCCCTCTCCCCCCAGTAGAGGAACTGGAGAAAGTACAGAAAATGGAGCAAAGGATAGGTAAAGACACAGAACAATTTCTATGCAGAAAGCAGCTAAGTAAACTGCAACTCCTTGCCACAGCATGTTGCGGGTGCTAAAATTCAAAAAGCAACTTGACAAACAGAAGAAGAAACATCAACAAACCCTACATAAAAAAGCAGCACTTCTGGCTCAAGACCTTGAAACGTGGAGATTGGGAGTCTATACTGGGTCGGTATCACTATATATGTGCTCTGTTCTCCTACTCTTCCCTGGGCATATGACATGAGCAATTCTCTGAGGCAGGATATTAGGCTAGACAAATCTTTTGTCTGATGCTGTGTATGTGTTGTCATGTTGATTTAATTTAGCCAGCATGGAGAGCAACAGTGGTAAGGAGCTGGTATCACAGACTTCCTCACAGCCTACTGAATGGAGTAAGTATGCTGGGCATTGTCCCACTCGCAATGCGTCTCTGTGCCAACTCCTGCTATGCCACCCCTGCAGTTAATCCAGATCTGCTAGAACGGAGCTGTTTGATGCTTGCATATCCGTGCTACAAAACACAACTAATACATACACTTATTAAGATCACACTATGTTTTACATGCTTCCGATAAATCTTACCGCAGCCTGGTAAGGGAGACATCATTATCACTCACTTCACAGCAGAAAATTAAGGTGGTTTTGGTTTTGTGTTTTTTTTTTAACATTCCTTACATAATTTGGTTAACAAATCATACATTTGAAACTTATGCAAAAAAACACTATCAGAGAAATGTATTCAAAATAATTAATCACTGTGAAACACTTTATATAGAGAAATATTTTTTAAATGGCTTAAAAATCTTGAGAGTTATTTGAAACAGGAAAACAAAATCTTCATTTGCTTCCTTTGATTCTTGATGTACTTGGATCACATTTTCAAGAGTTTTTTTTCCAACTTCAAAAGCCATGGAAACTCAGCTTTTTAAACATGAAGCTAATAGTCCTATGACATGAATCTAGAGGTGAGCTTGACAAAACCTCCCAAGTATCACAATGTTAAAAACCAAAGAGTTGGCAAAATACCTCAAATTTGAAGAGGTGAAGAAATATGAGTGGCACTAGACGGACTTGAACAGCTGTACATATTTCAGCCCAAGATTTTAAAATTTCTGTCAAAATATTGCAGTGAAAAACTAACATTCTCCATGGAAAGCAGCTATTTTCGGTGAAAATGCTATTTTATCAAAACTCTATTTTCCATTAAACACAGTTTTGACAGAAATTTTTCAACTATCCTTATTCAGTGTTATGCTCTGTAGTTGAAAATGTTAGCAGTTTTTTAGGCTGTCTCTACAACTGCAAAGATTTATAGGGACTTGGCAAAGATGGTTTAAGACTAGTATCTCTGTCCCTTCATATTACACACATCCCTGGAAATTATTTTTACTTAAGTTTAATGGAATACACGATAGTGACACAGCACAGCAATGCTACTTCAACAAAGCTGTTAATACTTCCTTTCATGATTTCCCCCCCGGCCCCAAATAGTACCGGCAAAGCATCTCTCCTCTATTAGTAAAGCACTGGAGACGTCCATTTTGGCTTAACGAACTAGGGTGTAATTTTTCACCTAGTCACGTCCTGGTACCACTGGTCAGTGTGTTGATCTTGGGAATCCTGCAGGTGGAGTTGCCCCTTCCTCAAATCCTGAAGAAAAGTATTCCAGACAGGACTATGCAGACTTGTCTGCTGGAATTACGCAGGACTCCCTAGGCTATGCTCTGAAGGCAGGCTGGCTGCTGCTGACTGGTTGTATCGTATTACAGCTCAGTCTGAAGTAAAGGGGGGGGGGGGCGGGCGGAATCAGGGGGAGCAAAACAGAGGTATTTGGAAAATCAGAAACCCGCTATTGGAGAAAAGGAGAAAGAAGGCTAGAGAACTTTTGAGTATCATATTTTATGCAGCACTTTTTTTAAGCTTTCCAAAATGTATTTACAAGGTTTTGGGGCTCTGCGGCC
>NW_008824934.1:121353-134441 GCF_000699105.1 Pygoscelis adeliae | reverse complement strand
TGCCTAAACTTACAAGCACTTAGGAACAAGGTTGATCTCAGTAATGAAGCAAAAGAGAAGCTACAGTGATGACCTTCACACAGCTTAGTCCTGGCCTTTGCCTGAGACTGCAAAGAGAAGATTAACTGGCAGAGGCCTGGAGGACACTTACAGCTATTCCATCCTTAGCACTCCTCGTGGGCCGCTTCTGTTGCATGGAAATAGTGTTGGAATATCAGCTGGTGTAAATCAGTGTATCTCCACGGAAGTCAGGGGACACATTCATAGCTGCTATGAACTAGTGAAACATTAGGGTCAGTGGAGTCATACAATGTTACAGCAACTGAAAACGTGACCCGGATTCTGCTGCCAATATTAGAATACATATTTCTCATGCCCCTCCTTCTTCTTTATCCCCTGCTCAGATATACTTATGTAGTCACGATTATTAGCAAAGGTACCTAAGCTTATATTCAGTGATTGTGTGACGAGAGGCAGTCTATAAGATCTTTTTAACCTGACACAATTACTCATACAGCCAATTTGCAAGATAGGCAGACGCCAGCAAAAGTAAGGCATAACCCATATACAGAGGGGGGGGGGGGGGGGGGAGAGGAAAGAAGAAAGAAAAAAGAAAACCAAGTCTGAAGGCAGATCTGAGAAAAGGAATGCCTCCATATAATGTCTCTCTCTGACTAGACTAACTAAAAAATGATGCAGGGAAACAACAGCCTGTTTCCAAATCAGAGAGATGTGTACACATGTATACACACAGGTTTTTTGCTAATTGTCTCTATGGAACCCCTAAATATCCACCGACATTATAAATCCTTCCTTCCTGCAAGCCAGCATTCCCCAGCCCCTTCCATCTCTCACTTCCCCCACAAAAATGACAGACTGACTCTAATCTCCCACCTGCATAAATCTCCTACAGACAACCACAAATATTTTAGCTATGCTGATTTATGGAAGCACAAGCAAGACTAAACCAGGAGATATATCCTCCATGCACAATGACTGATGGCTTGCCGCAAATCTTTCCATTTAAAGCGCTGTCACTTTTGCAGTTCCACAGAGAGAGAAAAAATAGGAATAAAATAACATGCAGTAATGCAACTTATGGCAGCTCCTGAAAAAAAAAAGCATTTGTGCAAGCTGATTTCTTCCAAGTTTTCCTGCATAAAATCCTTGCTACTAATTGAAGAAATTCTATTTGAGAGAGGATGTGAAAACAGCTGCAAGACCCCACAAGCCCTCCTCCTCTCCCCCCCTCCTCCAACCGTCCCATTTTCTGACTTTAACTGACCATGGCAATCTTGATTTACAGCCAATGGTAAGTTGTCTTTTTAACCAATGCTTTGCGGCTGATGCTGCCTGCTTTAGTACCCATGGATTGAAAGAATGAATGAATATGGGGATTCCCTACTCAGATTTATCTACAGCAGTAAACAAAATCAGGCTGTAGCTCCTGATTCCAGAACAGTTGACAGCAAAGACCTCCCTGAATTCAGTGGACTAAGCTTTGAAGGCCACTAGGCACAGGCAACTCCCCTTGACCTCAGAGAATACCCATCACAGACGGGATTAGTCTGACAAGAAGACGACGAGGACCATTGAGTTTACTCACGGCAGATAAACAAAAAAGACACAAACTGTGCACAACAAGAGACCTGTCAGCATCTGGTTCAGCGTCTCCATGCTGTGTAAGGGCCCCACAGAGGCAAGAGCTTTCAGAGGAGAATGATTTCATTTAGCTGCTCTGAGCCAAGCTGTTTTAAGATTTGTGTTTTGCACAAGGACATCAACAGGGATAAATAATGCTGTTGTGGCAACACGTTATTACTCTGCTGCTGAGTACTGACAGTCGCAGTTTCAAAGAGCTGGGCTGAGACCTGAAGTCACAGAGCAAATAAAGGGGTTTCTGCATTCTTGGCTCCACTGACACCATTTTCCCAGCATCGTTTCCTCCTCTGCACCTTCCTTGCAGTGGGCTAAGTCTTCCCTACTAGCCTGTTGAAAGCCACAATTTCACCTGTTGTCACAAGCATGTTAGCAGTAACGTCCGATTGAACAGCTGTATGCTTCCTGCTCCACTGCAACTAATTGACTAGTAAGTAAAGCCTTACAGCAGGATCACTGATCATACTCCTTTTGTTCAAGTCTGAAATTTAATTGACTTACCAAGAATTTTGCTGGGCACAAGTCATCTGTGTTTTCACATCCTGCAAGATATTAGCTGGAAAAAAGAAAGAAAGAGGGAAAGTTGGTTAAAAAGAAGAGCAACAGATATTTTATTTCTTTGGAATGCAGAGCAAGACAGGCATATCTGAAATGCAGTGGTTATTTTAGGGCATGTTACATTGTCTACATGGTCTATTATACAGAATTCTGGACTCAATTTCCTCTCCAGGCTCTGTGAATAATCACTCTCTTTCTCTAGACCTTAACTTGCTCAGTCAGTAAAATGGGGAAAATTATATATACTTTCCTTAGAAATGCATTTAATGACAAACCTTTATGTAATAGCTAATTGCACAATATCATTAATAAAGGAGAAGACCAGCTGCCAAATATCTTGGGACATATTCCCATCCATATCAGTGACAAAGTTATACATGTTTGCCTTAGGTTTCTCATCCAATACTCACTAGTGAAACTTGAGAATACCTGTTCTAACAGGAAACTTTGCTTTCCCTTGCTATGAATAAAAAATGAAACAAAACAGTGGTAACATTTAGTACTTGTTTTTACGAGCTTGTAAATCCAACTCAAAGATGTGAAAAGAAAATCCTTATTTGAGAAATAAGGAAAAAGAAAAATCCTTATTTTTGAGAAAAATTATTATTGAGAAAAATAAGGAAAAATCCTTTCTTTTTTGAAAAACAAACAAACAAACAAACCAACCCCAGAACTCAGTGACAGACACTCCAGTAAGGCCCTAAGACTTAATTACACATGGATTTTTCTGTTAAATATCATCTGGATTTTGCTCTAAAAGTAACTTTGTAGACTGCAGATTTCCCTAGATCACCCACTCAAAGCTGCGAAATAATGTTTGTATCAAGCAGGATCTTAATAAGAAACAGTATAAAGAGAGATTAAAAAAAGGTAAATGAGGATTTTGAAAAGTTTGGCAGTGGGATAGAATGATCATCAACATGAGGGCAGCAGAATGTTCCCCACCTTTCCATCCCAACTATCTTTTAGCACAAGGAACTTTTCAGTTCATGTGTCAGACTGATAGCAAATGACTTGGACAATTCTGCCAGCTATGTGTATTTGTACCATCTAGAGTATAAAATAATAATTTCTCAAATCCGTTCAATATGGCAGATGTTGGTGAACAGCACTATTACAAACCAGGTGCCCATATAAGGGCATAGAAGCACAATAAGGCTTAAATTGATGCTCCCAGGGTGATACTTTGTTCTTTACATCTCAGAATCCATACCGTCTGTCTCTATGGCTGTACTGCGATAGTCTAGTTGGGCTAAAGAAAAGATTCATTCTACTAAGGCAAAAAAAACGAAGGTATAGTCTTTAACAAGCACAAATTTTAATTAAAGTACTCGCTGTGAAGTAGCTGCCGCCAGGAAAATATGAACAGAATTTTGGCTTAAATAGCCTAGATATCAAAGAACAGTTCCAAAGAGGTCTACATAAAAAGCTGTACGGTAGCAACTCAAAGGAAAAAAAAATAGAAAGGTCTTAGCCAAACCATGAAACATCAAGGAAACGGAAAAGAAAAAAAAGCTTTTGCTTTTTTATTTCTGCTAATCTTCTTCTGGACACATGGACAATGATTTCAAGTAATTGTACATAATACTACTAAAGCCTTGGGTTATGTGTGAACGCATACATGTCAGAACAATAGAAAACAGTTATACATGAAGATGATCTCTATGTGAGAAATACATGCCCAAAGTACAAATAGGTGTTGGGGTCAGGGTTCAGGATTGAGCCTGCCAGACGTAAGAGACAGAATATCACCGCTAACATGAGTCCTGGTTCAAATTCTGCCTATTATTTGGAGTGGGTCCGAGCAATTTTTGCTGAAAGTTCTTGTATTTTCCCAAACAATATGCTCGAGATCAAAACTTGTGTGCACACACACATGCAGACAAAACATAGAAAAAAGGACCCAACATTTATTAACATAAAATAAAAATTACTTCAACTGACAATGTGATGCCAAATCATATAGATGAAATGTATTTCCATTATAATTCTGTTCTGTCTGCAACTAAGATTGTCATATACATTCAAGCCTCTTGGTACCTGAAGATGATTCTATCACTGATGCTATCAAAGGCTAAATATGGCTATATGAGACACAGAATATAGGATTTGATCACTTAGCATACACGGAGCATGAAAGTAAGCAACATGCTCATGATAGTAAGGTTAAAGTATTATTTAGCTGGTTAGATCACTTTCCCACATGGTTTGTAACTACAAATTAACAAGTCAAGACAGACACTCCTAAAAAGAAGTTTGGCACTTTTCAGGAAAAGTTCAGATGTAATTTTTAGAGAAGACAACAGCAGTTGCTGTCAGGCTTCCTGCAGTTTAGACAGGAATTTTTCAGTTGCACACAGTGGACTATTAGATGGCGATCAAGCATAGTGAATTATAAACCAATTCTAACATAGTATGTAGGAACAAAATTCTTGAAATTTTTCCTAAGAAAAGGGCAAAGTTCCTGAAGTAGCAACAACAGTGTACCATTTTATTACTAATACTTAATCATGTGGGTTATTTGATTGGCTTAGTTAATGAAAGGGTGTTGTCCTCCAAGATTAATCCATAATTAAAAGTAATAAACAAGGTTTTTGTCTTACAAGATGCACTATCAACAACATTTACCCTTCTTTAATTTTAGAGAACAATTCAAAAACAGAGCAGAAAGAATGTATTTTTACCCTTGTGGCCACTGTTGCCACAAAATATCAAAACGATCCCGTACTACACAGCTGAAAGGGGAATAAAACACTGTATGTTTGAATTGTTTGAAGACAGCAGTGAAACCAATTAGAAGTATCTATAAAGGAGAAAAGCATATTACAATTTTATTGTTTGAAGTTCTGAGTAAGTATTGGTTCACAGATGTACAATAATAATTTGAAAAACATGACTTCATCCAAAAATTAATTGAAACTGAAGATAAGAATGAGCACAGCATACCCTACTATGGGCACAGCTTGACTATCCATTGTTTCCACTCAGGGATGAATGACCATCCTTACCACCCAGACAGAACCTAGACTACCAAACAATCAAACTAAAAACCCAAGATGCAGATGACAAATTGCCGTGCAAGAAGTTAAAGTGTAAATTTAGAAGACAAATGTGGAAAAGAGTTTAAAAAAAAAAATTTTAAAAAATCAAAGCTCATACTCAACCCTCCTCAAATGTCAACAATGTACTAAAAGAAACAGTAAGTCAAAAGCTAGACTGAAGCTTTTTACTGCACGATAGGTAAAACTGAAGGAAGTCTTGAGGAGGAACAGTTTGCTTTAATGAGTTTTTGAGGAAGGCAGGTAGAGGTCCATCTCGTAGTTGTTATTTTGTTCTGGTAGAAGACATACAATTTACAGGTCATTGTGTTAGATGCTGTACAAACACATGACAAATAGGGATATGCTCAAAGGACCCTCAGCACTTCAAATGGGTCACTCATACATTTAATAAAGATCTTACACTACAGCTCTGCACTCTGTATTTCTCATTGGTAAGGAAAAGATAATCTATATTGTTTTGTTTAATTGTGTTAAATAATGATACTGCTGATTACTAAAAGTAATTTTCTTATGAAAACCATGTTTGTATGATGTCCAGAATGGAAAGCTTGCCACACATATAAGCTAGATATTTATGGGGGAAAAATGAGTAAAGTTTAGGTAATTGGAATTCATTTCTAACCCCCTCAGGTTCAAGTGAGACTGCAACGAGACAAATACAAGGCAGGTCTAGTACATCCAGGTCAGTTAGTGAGGAGATGCTGGACACCCTGCATCCCAGTTAGAAATATGCAGATGAAGCCAGAGATATTTTCAGTCATTCAAGTCTTCACAGGATTTGTCTACCCATGACCAAAATATACTGGAATAGTCTCCCTGTCTCTTGCCCCACTCTCCCTCAACACAATTCCACTGGCACCTTTGTGCTCCAAGTAGGCCCTCTCTGAGCATGGCATCCCAGATGACTCTCTTGGATATAAGGGTTTCTCCTGAAGCTGTGCAGACCGAGATAGCCCAAAGTAAAACCTTAAATGTGGTTATGCAACTTACAAAATCTATTCAAACAGATGATACAACAGTAACGCTTCCAGAAAACCAAAGAAAAGTTAGAGAACAGGGATGAAAAGAGTAATTTGTAAACAACTGAACGGAAACCACTCTTTTACAGAATCATAGAATCATTAAGGTTGGAAAAGACCTCTAAGATCATAGAGACCAACCGTCAAGAGCTTCCCTTTCCAGATTATCCTCTTCAAGATGAAGTACGATGCTACTGAGAGCCTTTCTGGTTGAGGCCTAGCATGCACTATCTGTGTTTTCTGCACCTAAGCTGCTAGTGCTCAGACAGAATGAAGTAGGTGATCTCTCTACTCCGCATTCTGGAAGCTAGAATGGAAAAATAAATGAGGGGTCCACAGAGTCTTAGCAGTTCATAGACTTGACCTACTTCAAAGAAAAACCAGGGAGGGCAGTGGCAGGTTCATGCTGTGAAGAAATTGTTGCTGCTCCAACCCACCATGGCAGATTGTAGGATGCTGCTGTGAGGTCACCTGAACAGATTCACTACAGAATTCAAAGCCACAAAGTGACCTATTTTATGTCCGATATGAAATAAGACACTAGGAATCATTTCCAGACCATTATCTGGTCACTGACTGCAGTAAAATCTCTGCGTAGTTAGCACAGCCCTCTCTAGTATTGCCTGCACAAGTTTGTGTTAGAAACTTGCTAAACACACAACCATGCTCACTTTTAATACATTACTTGTTTACAGGAGAGACTTACAAAGCACAAATAATCAGACACAAACCACACAAGGATAAATGTTATCAGGGTCAGTTTCTAACCTCAGACTCCTGTAAGTCACAAGTAACTCCTTAATAAGAACAATTTAAACCAGAAATTAAACCAGGGGTGTATTTATACAATTAAATAACTCCTGAATGGCTGTCTGGAAAGTTTCTGGAATTTTCAGAGGAGGTTAAGTTCTGAATTAAGAGCCAGGAATTTCAAACCCAAAGCAGCAATTTTTGTGACAATTCTTTCTGACTAGTAACCCCTTCACAAAGAAGAAAATACATTTTCATGGTTCAAAAATGAAGACAAATTTTCCAAATGAGCTCAGTTCCCCATTTAGGTACCTAAGTGATGGCTGAATTACCAAAAACGCATGGGACGAGATCTAGTCTGAAACTGTATTCTAATTTCTTCTGGTCCATAGGAAAATGGTATTTTGGCAAAACCAAGAGGTTTCACATCAACAGAAAAGGGGAGCTCATTTGCCACAAAACAGGGAATCGGTGCTTTCTGACTCTTTATGCAACTCCGACGACTTGTTTTTCATAAGAACTTACTATTTGGAAAGCCGATAGAACTTTAAGCATAAACAGACTCTTTCAACACTAATCAGGAGTTAGCAGTGAACGTATTGTTTCACAATCTACTAAACCAGTAACTTGTTCTGCTGTCAAAAGCTGTGGACCCATCATCTCCTGCTCTTGCTTCCTTTCTTGAACCAAATGAGCCTTAACATAGCAGTCAGCCAGGTCATGGAGCTGATACAGCAAGGGCAAAAAAGAGCTTTAGATTTCGGCCTCCTCATCTCAGTGACCAACTGCACAATCATGACTGCCTGCAAAAGGAAAGGGGCAAGATGATAGAATTTGGAGGCAAAGCCAATTTAGGCCAGCTTGGCTGACAAGCAAAACTGCACTCTCAAAGAACAAGGAACACGGCCCCAGGAAAGGAATTACTTCGCTCTCTACTCTGACATTCTGTAATAAACCAAACACAAACTGTCCACTGCTCTGTTCTGACAGCGGAGACTAGGAACATAAAATATGGAGCCCACGTATCACAGCAATCCCCATCTCAGTTCTCTTTGTTTCCTCCTGAAGCCTGCATGATCTCACTGCTAAAACACTGATCTTGGTTCTCTGCACGAAATGGGTGTATACTGGCTGACTTGTTAGCACATTTTTGTTATGCTGCTGGGTGCACTTCTCTTAGCATCCAATATTTTTGATTTTGCCTTTAAAAACAGCATGCGTAATGGAGAGGCTGGGAATATTTTTCGTGCAGAGGAGAGGAAAATGTATTTCAAACTGAGCAAGAAAGCTGCCATTCCAAACACTAAGAGGAAAGGTTCATGCAAGAAAACTCTGTACAGTATTTTGCACATGTAAGAAAATTCTGACAAATTGAGGGAATCTATAACTGCAACCTGGATTTTTACCCCCTGTATAGGGACCAGGGACACTGCCGCTATGCTCCAGGTGTGGATTCTGCATGCCAAGAGAGACAGATTTGTAAGGTATCAGCTGAGTATGCATCTGCCTGCTCCTTTCGCTGCAGGTTGCAGAATTGATGTTATAATGGGCAGACTTCAAACCTGCAAAGAACATTCCTTTAAACACAAGGGTCAGATGGTTCTGATGAAAAGAAAATAAATCAAAAAAGCAAACGAATGCACTCAGTAAGCCAAGTTTCACCATGAAAGCAAGAGGGTCTTTTTTCTTTGCCTGCTATTGCCCTTACTAGCCTTAAAATAATGGTTCTGGGAAGGATATTTCAATATATGCCATAAAAAAAAGCTGTGGCCAGCCTACAGAGCACATTAACCAGAGGGAAATGTAAACTACTCTGGATGTTCTAACGAATGAAATGATTTAATAACATCAGCTAGTATAGCTCACTTACAAAAACTTTCATAAGCTTTAGCACTGTATTTTACTCACTTGAGAATTTTTGACAGTTGTTAAGACACTTTCCAGCTATCCAATTAGGGCAGAGGAATGGTACAATTCCAATAATTAATTTCAGAATTTGTCAGAAAATTAGAGAAAATTAACATGACTTTTTTTGCCTTTTAAAGAAAAAGGTATTATATCTGACATCTAAAATACTTCTTGAGGATTGATACTAAGGAAATATTTGCACATGGCAAACAGGCTGAAATCTGGGTAAGAACAAATCCACAACGGTTCACAGGGCTGATGGAAGTACTTCTCAAGACAGTCACAGACAACTAGGAAGGTCTGTTGCAGGTTTTATTTTTGGCTTGGTTAAATGTGATATATAAGATTATCAGATGTACTGCAGAGAGATAAAGCAGTATAGAACAGAGACAAGATCTGGGCTATTTAATGAAACACCTTCTGTTAAAAATTCAGCTACATAACAGGGCTGTATCCTGCAAACCTCTACAGGCCCAAGCAGAGGGCCTGACCAGCAAACTGATGTTTGTATTTATTGACGAGTTTATCCAAGTACAAACCTCTTCCCATCTTTGGATAAAACCAGGAGCTGAGGGACATACTACACTAAGACCTGGGCAAAACAGGGATCACCTCTCTGTCCTACTACCAAAGGCAGTTTATGACTCAGCTCAAGAAAGACTGACCTCCAGACCTGCTCAGCACAACTAATTGCCTTGCACTAGGCACATGGCCTAGACTTAAAACCTATCAAAAATAGATAGCTTGGGAAAGATGGGACATGCAGAGCCTTGTAGTTAAATTTGGAAGTATCCAGGCTCAACCCAGGACAAGACACGATCTTATGCCGTGTGATCTGCATTTCTATTATTTATTTGGCTTCAAGATTTTTTGCAGTATATCAAAAGCTAACATGGACAAGCAGTTTACACGAACTGGAAAAGGTAACTCCTGAGCTCAATTTGTGGCCGTTTCTTGCAAAATTCGACAGGTCACTTCCCCTAATTTCTGCATATAAAGTAGATTTAAATAATAGTTTCAGGTGCATTGGGAGAGCAAGATGAGCACACAGAGATGAACTGAGGTTTGTAAAGTGCTTCAAAATCCTTCAGCTGCAGACGCTGAAGAAAAGTAAATATTCAACGTAAGAAAGATTCTAGTGTTCAAAAAGCTTTTTTCTATCGTAACTGGGAAATTCACACATCCAAAGGATACACTGCCCCTTTCCTTGAACCAAATTCATTTCTGTTACTACTGCAATCACAAAGCCTGATGTAGTGCTTACATCCAAGTTCTTGGCCTATGTATTGTGGTCACCAGAAAAAATGCAGTCTATTTCTCTGCAAGGTAGGCCAACTCTGCATAATGTTGTAAATGCCAAGAATGGCAAAGGTACAGGGCCTGAGAAACGGACAATATATTACTTCACTGTGCAGACAGCTAACACAGAATTGCTTGCAGCAGGGCAGGAAACCATATCAAAGATTTCTCCATGATCTTGGTGCCTCCCACACAGATCCTCATCCTCCCTGCTAATGCTCACGGAGCTGGAAGATTGCAACGGCTCCTGTGCTTGTCCAGTGGGACAAGGAACAAAAGGCTTGAGCAACAAGATCATGGATGTAAGTTGCTGATACTGTCTATGTGGTAAACTCGACCATTTTTCTAACATCTCAGCTTAAGAACAGTCAGCTGTTCTCTGTGTGGCCATGATAACAAATCTCACTCGCAATGCAAGGCAAACAGAGGCATTCTGAAGAAAGAAGGAAGAGATCTGAAGTCAAGATACATGTTTTAAAAGGTTGGGCCAAGTGGCATATGCCTGTCCGGTAATTCCTTCCGCCTTCATCTTCTGAACTGTGTAATAGCGTGTGACTAATATCAGTCCTCCCACTTCTTCAGCCTAGTCATTTCAGCTGATATTTTAAAGCGTACCACACTATGTGCTGACATGCCTCCACCCTCTGCTAGTTTTCCTGTTCTAGAGAGAGACGGAGAGAGAATGACTCATGCATCTCTCCTACTATTCAAGCCTTTTAAGCAAATTAAAAGGAAAGTTTTAAAGGTGCTCTCTTGATTTGGGAATGCCTGGGTGGGGTTTTCTTTTTCCGTGTGTTCTTGTTTTGTCAAATTATATGTAATTTTCCAACCTCTATGATGCTGAGACATTTTAATAATTCATGAACCTTTCTGACACTGTCAAATTGCAATTTGGAAATGTCAGTTACCCACCGGTATAGGCATTTGTGGATGCCTATAGGAAAGGAAATGGAAAAAAAGGATGGTAGAATTAGGTTGCTAAATGCCATGTCTGGCTTGTACTCTATTTGACAGCCATAATTAAAAGCTCAGGTGGTAGAAAGAAGAAAATGAATGCATTTTAGACCTGATACCAATGCTAACTGACTTCAGAATGTTCTGAAGAAAAAGAAATACTGTAGATTGTTATTTAACTTCCTGCATATTTATGTCAGATTTAAATGCAAAGTATTTTATCACCAACTCTGACCATCTTCAAGAGATAGCCATATGATGATTACAAAACCAAAAGGTAGAACAGCAATCAATCCCAACTGCAAAATGAGGAAAGAAACAATAAAACCATCAGGAAACATGGACTTGAAAGTGCATCCCTAGTTTCACAAAACTTGAGCCATTCTGAAGGAGCAGGCTATATTTCAAGAGCCGAAGAAAATCCTCACCAGGAAACTGCCTGCCTGCAGATCTGCTTGCAGCTTCACCCAAACACAGCTGATTGTAACAGTAATGGGATCATACAAAAAAAGAGCTGAATCACTACAAGGCAGATCCTCATCTCTTATGACTTTACAGGTCAAACTGACCTCCACCTGGGAGCCTGCGTGCAGCCAGTGGATGTGCTATGGTCACGATGTTGCCATAAGGAAACAGATGAGCTGACACCTTGCTTATTTATCACATAGAACGCTAATAAAACACCTTTTTTTTTTTTAACTCATGTTAAGAATTCTTCAATGGAACAGAAAACAGCCCTTAAAAGCAGCTACTTAGAATCAAGAAGCTAAAGAGAAAATGCTGTTTGGAAGCACTGTGTTGTTTTGTTTTTAACCTAGATCCCCAGGGAACAGGGAGAGGAGAAAGAACATCATTAGGGAGATCACCAAGAAAACAAGTCAGTTCTGTGAAGTGCTGTTTTCTCATAGACTTTTTTATTCCAGGTCAAATCTTGACCTCAGACATGATCTAGGGAAAAGCACACTCCACTGATAAAGGCAGCTTGCTCAATGGCATCTAATGTTGTCCCCAGGAAGACTGCTACCTTAAGAAACCCAGATGTTGTCTTCCTCTCCCAACAACAAGCTCCTAGGGATTGAGAGATGTTTGTTTTTCTGGAACCCGAACATCTAGGAAAGACCTAGGAGGATGAGGAGATAGGGGCACAGGGGACTGATGTTGGATAGCTTGCTTGAACATCCACATACATTTTTAAGAAGATAAACTGAGAGGTACCTCATACTTTAGGGGATATGTCTGATCTTCAAGTACATGGACAACCTCTGTTTTAGGGGAAAATGCAAGTGGCTGGAGAACTGCTGAGCTATCTCACTGCCTGCCTCTAAAACAACCCAAAGGTTGATTCCAATAGTACGCTTCCAGTCAACCTCACCTCAATTCATTTCCTCCTCTTACGATGAAAAACTTAGATAAACTGCCTTAAGGAGGAAGAACGGGTCAAAGCACTGCCCTGAGCTAGATTCCTCAGCATACGGCCTCTTTGCGGGGAGAGCATGAGCGGGTGCATGGGCCACTGGCACTTCAGTGGTGCTTCCTTCTCAACCCGGCACCACACGCAGCAGATTTTGCAGAGAAGGAAGTCCTCTGCTTCGCTGTAGGCTTCTCCCCGCTCTCAAGCAAACGCCAAGCGCGACTGAGATTCCCTCCTAGGGAAAGGCCTTTTTAACTGCTCAGCTACTTTCTTTTCATACATCTTTCCACGCACAATCAGTTTCCAAACACAGCTGCTGTCTTTTCCTCCACCTTCACGCCCCTCAGCAGACAACAAAGCGACACCGCTTCTGGCAAGAGCGCCAAGCGCAGCACTGGAAACATCGGTCCTCCAGCACCTCCCCGGCGCGGGGCGCAGGCGGGCCCAGCCCTGCAGGGAAGGGGCCTC